>NC_045166.1:10488777-10636277 GCF_900700415.2 Clupea harengus
CATTTTCCTTCCTCTTTTCACTTCTCTCCTTCGCCTCATTCGTATTGCCTCACTCCCTCTCCCTCTCCCTGACGTTTGTTATTGGTTGGGTGCTCCGTGCAGTGTGAACCCCGTGGCTCTGATTGCATTAAACTTTCATGGCCTTGTGACAGACGTGGAAAGTGCTGCAGGCAGCTATCCCCTTACACTCTCCTCTCTCTCTCTCTCTCTCTCTCTTTCTCTCTCCATCTCTCTCTTTCTCTTTCACTCTCCCTGTCTCTTTTTCTCTGTCCTTGTCTTTTGCTTTCTTTCCTCAGATAAATCATATCACCACAACTCTTTCTCTGTTTGGTTTTCTGATATCATATTTCTCAGTATAGCTTTATTCGATTTATAGTCTTTCATAGTAAAGTCTGTTTAGTGTCTGAGGCCTGCTCTAGCCCTAGTGTAACCTCTTAGAAATGGGCAAAGTAACAAAACAAACGAGCTTATGACAAACTAGCATAACAAATGGCCTCACTCCGAACTCAAACTACCTATCAGATCTTTTATTCTGATGCCAGGGGTCGATTAGTGAGGCTAAGACTGTAACTCTTTCCAAAGCTAGCGCTGTATGCCAAAGAGCTAGTGGTATCAAAATAACAGACCATATCTTGCTGAAACCAGACAGGTGCTACTGTTAACCGCTCGCAGTAAGCCTCAGGTCAGCATCACAACAAAGGGGGTAAGCCAACAGTCGGTCAGATGCAGAGCTGCGTGCCAGCCCAGCGGCTATCGTTACATAGCGTCCTGGCCGTATTTGCGGCTAATCTTGGTTACATGGAGTCCTGGGACCAGCGCTGACCAGGGGGTTCTGTCACTGGGACCCGGACTGAAGTGCAGTGCAGTAAGGCCTGATTTATTTATGAGCACAAGCTAGAAGATGGAGGGAGCGGAGAGAGAGAGAGCATAGAACATCACGCCAACATGGAGACCTGGGGGAACAGCCTCACATATAGCTCAGAACTAGGGAACAGCCTGGTCTCACCCACATAGGTTCTACTCCACCAGTTTAGCTCAGAGAGCAGGGTGCAGTACAGTCCCTATCCCCATTCAGGGACAATTCACGCAGTGGTATGTTCAATTTAGATTTCTCAAGAGAACCTGAAAAATAGGGAAATATCAGAATAGAGGTAGCAGTGCTTGTTTTCTCTTCTCTCTTTATAGAATAGTTGTGACCATCATGGCTACATTGTTATCATTATTGGCCTTGGTGGCTGTGTGTGTGTGTGTGTGTTTGTGTGTGTGTATTTGAGAGCTTGTCTATTGCTTGGTTCATTATCTCCAATATTCAGACTGCCTAACTGGCAAACGAAGTCTCTTTCCCCTCCATTCATCCAAATGCCTTTGCCTCCAAGCTGAAATCTGCCCCTTTTGATTTAGACAGGCAGAACTGAAGACAGCCTTGGGTTCCTGGCATCGCCTACTCTCCCAAGCTTTGTTGCCAAGGTGACCTGCAACTTGTGGCCATACCTGCGGTTCCAGCTCTCTTTATTTTATCAATGGAAATGGTTGCTCTGGTAACCAACTTAACATTCATGATTTTGCAGTCACAGAACTAGAACACAAAGGCTACAATGTTCGTGGGGAAAAAAACAACTGCGAGGAGCGTTTTACCTTTTGAGGTTTTTTGTCAGCTATGAGTTGTTGTAAAATGTCTGGAGATATAAGCCATGAATGCTAAAAGTTTTAACAAGAACGATCATTTTCACAATGTTCATAACATTATACCATGTCTTCATCAATAACCCTGGAGCACAATTTACATAATCCTTTGAATATAGGTGATGAGCAACATTCATCAGTTTTGCATTATTTAGTGGCTTTCAGCTGTTTAGCCTCAGCAGTGGTACTCAGACAGAATTTAAGCTTGTTCCCCTTTGAAACTGTATATTTACCCTGAGCTCCGACGGCCTGATTTGACATCCTCACTCTCCTTCACACAAATAAGATTAGCGCGTGGCTAGCAAGCCAACAACAGGAAGCCAGGAGACAGATTAGTCCTTTCACTTCCTTTTTGCTCTGCTGGCCAGATCCAGGGTCTGGCAGACTTTGCTCCGACCTCTACGTGTCCACTCACAAGTCAGTGTAGCAACTACTGTTCAACGGACCTCTAAGGGATGCAGTAGTGCAAGTGTCAATGCTACTGCTAAAGTATATCTTTAATCTGTCTGTTAAGAATGTGCTTTACATTCTAGACCTCAGATGTCTACAATCAGGAAATCTGAAACCTCTCAGTGACCTGAAACGACATTATTGTTGTGTCTCTCATGGTTATTTCCGGAAGGCAAGTTCACGTGACTGACTGGTGTCTCACTGTAAGAGGTAACCCACTGTTTTGCTTTGTTTTACAAACACGCACACACACACACTCTAGTGCCACAGATCTCACCAGCGTCACACCCAGTCACTCACTGCTATCTGATACACTGTTACTGTATGTATTGTTCTTCAGAATGATTATTGAAGCTCCTGTGATGCACTAAGGGAGCTCAGTGTGCGAACGCAACCAAACAATAGGAGATAACAAAAGCAGTTCATCCCTGGCCTACTTCTCCAAGCCAGACAGGAGGAGCCTGTGGTGTTCAGCCGCCTCGCCCCCGGTCCTCGTTGAATAACCGCTCCGAGTCCTCATTTGTGTGTTCCTCTACGCGGTTCCTCATTGGCTGTTACCTTGGATACGACGGTTCTGTTTGAGGTCGTTCAGCTGTTGTGCAGGGAGGAGTGTAGATTGTTGAAAAGCGAATTTGGCAAATCGACCTTTGTGGTGACATGACCTGAAATAGGTACAGTAAAACCATAACAAACGGATCTACCTTGTTATGGATGTGGTGCCAAATCAGGGTCATGTTATATGACTGTTATGTGGGCAAGGAGGAATAAGAAGTAAAACTAAATAGTAAAATGTAGAGTGGTTCAAACATACTTTTATGTGTGAATTTGGGCTTGTGTTGTCTATGCTTTGATCAGAGGGTACTGTGTCTTTTACCTGTTCTGTGTGTGTGTGTGTGAGTGTGTGTGTGTGTGTGTGTGTGTGTGTGTGTGTGTGTGTGTGTGTGTGTGTGTGTGTGTGTGTGTGTGTGTGTGTGTGTGTGTGTGTGTGCGCCAGCCTCTAGTTTTTACTCCCTGGTTGTTGGTCCATTTAGAACTCCGCTGTAGCAGGATGTTCCTCAGTCCTCTGTCGCATGATATCTCGTTTTCTCTCCGTCTCCATGAATCTCCCCCAGACCCTCCTGACTGGACTTGACCCCTGTCTCTGGCCGGGCAGGGTAATTGATCTCCCCTAGAAATAATGAGATTGAGGGCAGGGGATCCAAGTGCATAATACCTGTCTGCCCAGATGACGGAGACGGTCGCTGGGAGGCCTGCAGGCACTTCCTCCTCCATCTTCTTCATTAAAACGTTTTATCTGACAGGAACCATTTTGGGTGACAGTCTATCATGCCGTTGTTCATATCCCCACTGTTGTTGACAGTAGGTTACACTGATGCACTGGGAGTGTAATGGATGTTAATAAGTGGATGTTAATACTCTGGATCTGCCATCCTGAGTGTTAATTAAGGGCTGTGTGGCAGATGGCAGACAGGTAGACCCAGTGTCATCGTGGAATTGGTTTCCTCTCTAACTGCTATTGGCAGAGCATTTTAGTGCCTCGTAGTGAACTATGCAACTTAGAGATTAATGCCATCAAGTCAAATCAAACTTTATTTATACAGCGCATTTTCATACATTCATTAATTTAGCTTAAATTCATTTTCCCCTCATCAATCTACTCTCAATACCCTATAATGACAAAGCGAAAACAGGATGTTAGAATTTTGTGTAAATGTATTCAAAAGGAACTGAAATATCACATCGAAATAAGGATTAAGACCCTTTGCTATGACACATGAAATTAAGCTCAGGTGCCGCCCATTTCTATTGATCATCTTTGAGATGTTTTCTAAACCTTGATTGGAGTCCACCTTTGGTAAATTCAATTGATTGGACATACTTTGGAAAGGCACATGCCTATTTATATAAGGTCTCATAGCTGACAGTGAATATCAGAGCAGAAACCAAGCCATGAGGCCGAAGGAACCTCCTGCTGCATTGAGGGTTCACAAGAGCACTGTAGCCTCCATAATCCTTAAATGCAAGAAGCTTAGATCAACCAGGAATCTCTAGAGCCAGACTGAAACTGAGCAATCGGGGAAGATGGGGCTCGCTAAGAAAGGTGACCGAGAACCTGATGGTCACTCTGGCTGAGCTCCAGCGATGCTGTGTGGATTTGGTTATTATTGGGTAGTGTAGATTGATGGGGGGAGGATTAATATATATTTTTGAATTGCATGAGGCAGCAACATAACAGAATGTGTTGAAAGTTCTGGTTTTATCTTAGCCACAGCACTCACGCGTGTAGTTGCTTACCAGGCGGTGCCTTCTCAATATGCAAATAGTGCATTGATATACGGCCTTGCTCTGCCAATTCAACAGTAAAAATTCCAGCAGAGCATACATCTTGTAAATGACTTGTCTCTGCCGTGTAAGAAGCTGTAACTCTCCTTGTGATTTTTTTATCATCTTTTATCATCAGCTTTTTGTCTGGCTTAGTGAAACATTGGATGATCAGTTTGTTGGTCTATTTCATTAGAACCATGTAACCTACACAGCTCACCTCATGAAAAAAATAAACAGATTTAGATCAGTATTTTTTTCCACCATGAAAAACTTCATAGCTAACTTAAAGTGGATTTAAGTGTAGATGTTTACATTGTACATTGTTTATGTTTAGATTTAAATCTCGCTCATAGTGTGTAACATCCTCACGGGGAAAAAAAAGATTCTCAAACAGCAGGCATTTAATTTCACACGCTCGCTGTAAATAGTGCCAGCTTAGGCCGAACTGTGTGGCGTGGGGTGTTTGTTACGTAAAGAGCTCCACCCTTGCCTACTCTTTGGCTACCTGTAAGGGTCACCTTGACTCATGACGTGTCACACTCCTTGGTATACTCCCTGGTTAAAACGTAAGTCTAACTTAGCATCCTGAAGCACAAAGAGAGAAGGCATTCAATTTGATATGCTGTCTGTAAATAGTGTTGTGTGAAATTGTATTGGGTGATGTTAGTGTTGCATAAAGGCGTCCGCAGTAAACAGCCTCTCCCTCGCGCACTCATTGACCGCTAGCTGTTCTGGTCACCTCGATTCCTGCCGTGTCAAGCGTAGGGCAGGTGGAGGTAAAGTGGATTGTGGAGTCTGTGAGAGCGGCTGCAGTAGTAGGGCAAACATGCCACAATTAGCCTCCACGATTACCCCACCCCTTCTGCTATGCATCTGCTCTTATCTGATTATGCCAAAGCCCTGTGTCCTATACAACAGCCTGCTGCAGTGCTGATAGAGGTCTCTCTCAATCTCTCTCTCTCCACACACACACACACAGACACACACACACACACACACACACACACACACACATATATATGTTCACACAAATGGTTACATACACATGCTCACACACTCATACATAAAGGCACGCACACACACACACACACACACACACACACACACACACACACACATGATGGTACCCCTAGAAAAGATTGAAAATAATTTGACCATAGGGACATGTTAAACTAAGGTGTGTCCTTTAATTAGCATTACAGGTGTCTTCAAACTTGTAATCAGTCAGTCAGCCTTTTTAAAGGGTGAAAAGTAGTCACTGTGGTGTTTGGTATCAGGAGGTGTACCACACTGAACATAGACCACAGAAAGCTAAGGACAGAGTTGTTTCAGGAGATTAGAAAGAAAATTATAGACAAGCATGTTAAAGGTAAAGGCTATAAGACCATCTCCAAGCAGCTTGATATTCCTGTGACTACAGTTGCACATATTATTCAGAAGTTTAAGGTCCAGGGGACTGTAGCCAACCTCCCTGGATGTGGCCGCAAGAGGAAAATTGATGACAAATTGAAGAGACGGATAATACGAACGGTAACCAAAGAGCCCAGAACAACTTCCAACGAGATTAGAGGTGAACTCCAAGGTCAAGGTACATCAGTGTCAGATCGCACCATACGTCGCTGTTTGAGCCAAAGTGGACCGAGGAGGACACCACTGTTGGTACATACACATGTTCACACACTCATACATACCGGCATGCACACACACACACACACACACACACACACACACACACACACACACACACACACACACACAAACATATATGTTCACACAAATGCTTACATACACATGCTCACACACTCATACATACAGACAGACACACACACACACACACACACACACGCATGCATCCATTGGCCTGCACAGAGGGATGTGTGTCACATGACTGTGCATAGCCCTTCCATCTAAGCTATTCCCTAAGCTGCTTTTGGGAGAGGCTGGGATTCTGGCACTAATCTCAGGCCCCTCTGGGCACACTAGAGAAGGACATAGGTGTCTGTCGGGAGGCCTGCTTAATAAAGCAGACAGAAACAGACATTTTTCACATGCACTCAAAGTTAGCATGCTAAGCTAACAATGTGGCATGATACTGAACAGAATAATTGTTTTGAAAATATCAGCCGATGGAAATTGAAATATCACATTGACATAAGGATTCAGACCCTTTGCTGTGACGCATTAAATTGAGCTCAGGTGCCTCATATTTCTATTGATCATCTTTGAGATGTTTCTTTGAAGTGAGTCCCCCCGTAGTACATTAAATTGATCGGACATTGGAAAGGCACACGCCTGTCTATATACGGTCTCACAGATGACAATGCATATCAGAGCAACAAATGCACTTCCTGCAGAGCTCAGAGACAGGATTATGTCGAGGCACAGATCTGGGGAAGGTGGCAAAAAAATTCTGCTGCATTAACGGTTCCCAATAGCACAGTGGCCTCCATAATCCTTAAATGCGAGAAGCTTAGAACAACCAGGAATCTCAGAGCCAGACTGAAACTAAGCAATCGGGGGAAGAAGGTGATTTTGAAATTTGTGTATACACTGACAGTTAGCACACTAAGCTAACAATGTGGCATGATACAGAACAGAAATACTGACAGTCAAATACACTAGGTCTCCTATTTCTATTCCTCTCATGGCGTGGAGGCCAAATGTCTGTTCACGCGGTAGTTCTGGGTACCGCCCTTGTTGCAGAAAACACTGCTTCAGTTCTTTGTCTTCATGTCCATTATACAGTGGCCTTTCCTCACAGTCTGGGCACAGTGTGTGGTACCCAGTGCCCTCTTTCTGAACCCCCCCACTCACACACACACACACACACACACACACATACACACACACTATGTGCACACATATATGTTTACTCACTCACACACACACACAAACACATACACGAAACTAACGAAACACACACACACACACACACACACACACACACACACAGATGCCAGTCTTAAACAAGCAGCCATCAGACAGCGTCCTCCGAGGGGGTCGGCGACCCGCAGGGGTCGGTTCCATGGCAACTGGTTGTGTGGACATGTATTATGCAGGACAGCGCAATATTCACAGTTGGGTCTCGCTCGTTTTCCTTCTGACTTAATCTCCTCCTCCTCTTTCGTTCTCACTTTCTCTCTCTCTCTTTCCTTCTGGCTCCGTATTCTTCCTTCTTTCTTTCTCTTTCTGGACCCTCAGCATTTTTTGTGAACCACGAGACTTGCTCAAAAACACACACATACACACAGAACGCCTGGCAACCTCACTGATTACACACACAAAGCTGAACTTCATATTAGCAACCCCTGCAGGGCTAGCTGCTGCTACCACAGTCTGGTACTGCATACAGTGCAGCAGGCAGGCAAAGTGTCTGGTGCGTTAAGGAAAGTTCTGGCAACAACACAAAGGATCCAGGATACCGATAAGTGGATGTTGCCAGGGCGGAAGGACTGAAGGCTGCCAGAGCTTGTTAGAGGGGATTGCCATTGAAGATGATTTATTGTAGTCAGAGTAGTAGTAGTAGTAGTAGTAATAGTAGTAGTAGTAGAAGTAATAGTGGTGGTAGTAGCAGTGGTAGTGGTAGTAGTAGTAGTAGTAGTAGTAGTAGTAGCAGTGGTAGTGGTAGTAGTAGTGTCACCTTATCTTTCTCTTGACTGAGCAAGGTGTCATTGGTGAAGGATTGTAGGGCCAGCTTCTGGGGACAGCTTAGCAACCGGAGGCACTTTGGTCTCGTCAATGGCGTGGGATTTGCAGGGAGCCCCAGAAATACAGAGCCCCAGAGTCTATCCTTCAGTTAGAGAGAGAAGGTGGAAAGGTGATTGGAGTCGTGTGTGTGCATGTCGAGTGTGTGAGTTTATGTGTCTTTCTATGTTTGTTTGTGTGTGTATGTGTGTATGTTAGCACAAGTGTGTGTGTGTGTGTGTGTTGATGAGGTGCCACTGCAGTCGCACCAGGGGAGCGATGAGCCTCACCCCACCCCCCCTGATGCAGTCAGCGGCATCAGTTATCGCATCAGACAAACCCGTTATGCAACCAGAGCCCTCATCCTCTCCCTAAGGCAGCCAATGAGTGCGTTGAAGGTGGGGATCAATAGCGGCTTAGCCGCTAGCGCCTCTCCCGCATTAGAACTGAGGGAGCGGGAGGCTCCTGTTTGGCTCGGGCTCGTCACTCGGCAGGACGGCCCGCCATCAGAGATGAGAGCAGGACGTCCTACAGCACTGGCAAACAGTGCAAACATCTGCTGCGCTCGGGCTAGCCTGACTAGCGACCAGCTGGTCCTTCTATAGCTTAGGGTTGAAAAATGGCTGACTGTGAAGGGTCACTGAAAGGGTCTGAGTCATCAAGCTGAGGATTGGACATCTGAAATAGGCATTGTGTGTGCGATTAATGTAACTTGAGCTTTTTATTCGGAGATTATAAAGGCTTATCTGCATTTTTTTAAAGAAGCAGCTACAAACATAACTCAGCTCCCATTTAACATGAGGGAAACCAGAGAAGACAGAAAAACAAAGAGAAGGGGAGGGGATCTCCCATCTTGGGTCACTTTGTGACTATATTCGCACAAACACACACACACACACACACACACACACACACACACACACACACACACACACACACACACACTTGCATGCAGAGAGAGAGGGCAGACTAAGCTCTTTTGAAGTGTCCTTCTTGCCGACGCACCGCCAGCTGGATCTGTCTGTACATCTGAGCATATGTATGAGTGTGTGTGTATGGAGGGGGGTGTATGTGAGTGTGTGTGTGGAGGGGAGTGTGTGAGTGTGAGTGTGTGTTTGAGACAGCCCTCCCTTCCCCTCTGTCTCTGCAGTGAAAGCTGTTCCCCGTGTCCGTCTGTCTCTGTGGGCCTGCGGGACCTTCAGGAAGATGAGGAGGGAGACGGCAGCAAAATATTTTTCCTTCAAGGAGAGGAAGTGTTTCAGCAATAAGCAGCAATTGGCTGAGCAAGAGAGAGAGAGAGAGAGAGAGTACGCTTTTAGAGGGGGTGTTGAGGGGTGGGTAACTTAATGGACTTCCACTGTGAATGGGGTGGGTCAAGAAAGGACATACACACTCACACACATAGACACACACACTCACACACACACACACACACACACATGGTCATATTTACTTCAGTTTGCAACATACACTGAAGTGAACACACACAAAACACACACAACCCCTCAGACTTGGAGGTGTACTTTGGCCCACCCCGCTGGTCCCCCCCCCTCCCCCCTTCCCCTTACTCCTTTGTGTCCATCTGGCCCTTGTTTTTAAGGCCTGTGCGGTCTGACCCCACCCCACCCTGTGCCTCCACTTCCAAACAGACCCCATCCGCCCCCTCCAATCCGCCCGGCTGCCCCCACCCAGATCACCTTACCCCATGTCTTCAGCCACCGCCACTCTCACAGATACGATGTGTGTGTGTGTGTGTGTATGTGTGAGTGCGAGAGAGAGTTTTTGTGTGTGCTGATAGGAGCTTGCGTTGATGGCGAAACAGTACATTTGTGTCGTGTGTAATCTTATTTGGAACCCGGTGTGGTGTACAGTTTGCTTGAGTTCATGTGAATTCCCATGTATGTTTGGATGTGTGTGTGTGTGTGTGTGTGTGTGTTTGTGTATTTACGACCCTCTATGTGTGGTTGCAAACTGAGGCTTTTCATTGTGATCATATGTGAGTTAGTGTGTGTGTCTGTCAGTGAATAGTTGCGAGGTATCTGAAAATGATTATTTGTGTGTGAGATAGACTGTGTGTGTGTGTGTTTTGTCTGAAAGCTCTTTGCTGCTATCAGACACTGAGTGCCAGGACAGCGCATACAGACGTCAGCATCACTGATATCCCCCATTCCCAGCAGCTGGCTAAATGACTCCAGCTAAGCTGCTTCTGTGCCTGCTCAGATTCTACGTATGCATATCACTTTTTCATTCGCATTGTCTTTGCACGAAAAACTGCAAAGTCAACGCACACACACATACATTCAGACACGCGCATACACACACACACACACACACACGCACACACATACACACACCTACACACACTCACACACATCCACACTCACACATACACATTCACTCTCACACACATACTCATACACAGAAACACAGAGAGAGAGAGAGAGAGAGAGAGAAAGAAAGAGAGAGAGAGAGTCACAAAGTCACTAACTCCTCAATTCTAAGAAGGAGCGACTCAGGTCTGTCCTGTTACGTAACCACAGACTGACGGCAGTGGACAAGAAGAGCTCTCTGTGCAACAATAAGCTACATTTTACCCTGTTTGCCAGCAGCTCTCCAAAACAAGCTAAAGCACTCAGTCCAGCCCTGTGAGCCATGTGAACCAGTCCCAATTTGAGTTCCAGCTCCTCCATTACTTTGGGAACCAGCACTCCTTGGGAACCCTACACCAAAGAACCCTGGGCTGGTATTAGAGTCTCGGGACACAATATGCACTACAGAAATCTGTTGTGATTAGTCCGGGTGGTACCTGAGAGAGACTCTCGAAGCCAGTCTTCTCCTTAAGGGTCTCCAGGGAATCGGCCAATCAAATGAACCCTATTCGGTGTTTGACCGAGGCAGGAATGATGCCAAGGCGAGGGCTCATTATCAGTGTGTGAATTGCCTTGAGAAGGGAAGAGTTGAAAAGGTGAAGCTTGGGGAAAGATGGTGCTGAGAGCATTTGTCTTGAATTATTCATACACATCGTTTTTTTTTTTCAGTTCCTAACAGGTAAACTGTACAGTGGAGCATGTAATAAGCGCATTGTGTTACCTCCTGGTATGAAATGCGGCGTATACAAAAAGTTTGATTTGATTTGATAAGTTGAAATGTGTGTGTGTGCGTCTTGCACTCTCTCTCTTGCTCTCTCTGTCTCTCTCTCTCTATCTCTCTCTCTCTCTCGCTCTCTGTGTTTCTCCCACTCTACCTCTCTCACCCATTCGCTCTTGTTTTTCTTTCCCTCTCTCTCTTGCTCAATCTGTTTCTCTCCCCCCCCTGGGTTTGTAACTCTTAATCCTGATGAAATGTGTTGCTGTAGAAAATAAACCTCTGATCAGATTAGCGCTCCAGAGGGGTGGAGGGGAGGCTGTGTGGCCTGTGGCCTTGGCAGGAGTGGTGGTGGTGGTGGCGGAGCTCCTCCTGGGCTAAAGCCCTCTTACACAATCACCTCCCCTGGGAGTTTGGGTGGATGCCCGCTCGCCCGCCCGCCTGGACTTCTGTGGTATGGACACAAACCGCGAGTATTAACACGCACACACACAGACACACACACACACACTCATACACAGACAAAGAGTCGCACACATACACACACACACACACACACACAGACAAATAGTCGCACACACACAAAAACAAATCCTCAGTGATTTGTACAAAACTCCTGGGATGAGGTCTTCCCTCAGACCATTTTAATGAAAGTGTCTCACAAATTCATGGTGCACTTTAGCTAACCCGTCACATTCCTATGTGTTCCCTCCCATATTTCAAGGTGTGTGTGTGTGTGTGTGTGTGTGTGTGTGTGTGTGTGTGTGTGTGTGTGTGTGTGTGTGTGTGTGTGTGTGTGTGTGTGTGTGTGTGTGTGTGTGTGTGTGTGTGTGTGTGTGTGTTACTTGTTATGCAACCATTTGGTAATATACCGTAGGTAAATAGTTAATGGCACCCGGCCACACTTTACATCACCTAGGGCGCCATGTCATTGGTGACCTAAGTGCTTTGCTTGGACAGCCAGGAGAGGATTGCCGTCTGTGTCCCAACCGCAAATCTTCAGCAGCTCGACTCCTCACACCGTGCCACAGCTCCACTTAATGTGACCACACACATTCATGCACGCCAGGGGCTCGAATTAAATACAGTCCAGACAAAACATCTGTCCCTCGTCAGACAGATTCAGATCAGAGCATACACTCCATCAACACATACACATTTAGCAAGTGAAATCATTCTCCAGTCTCCAATTCTGTCCTCCCATCTGTCTGCCTGTCTGTCTATCTATAATCCAGCCATCCATCCATCCATCTTTCTATCTTTCTATCTATCTATCTATCTATCTATCTATCTATCATCCACCCCTCTCTCTGGCCTCTGTCTGTCTCTCTCAAACTCTCTCTTTTTTTGCTTCTCTCTCTCTCTCTTTTATCTCTCTGTTTGTCTCTCTCTGTCTGTCTCTCTCAAACACTCTTTCTTTGCTGTTCTCTGTCTTTCTCTCTCTGTCTGTCTCTCTCAAATTCTCTCTTTCTTTGCTGTTCTCTCTCTTTCTCTCTCTCTGTTTGTCTCTCTCCCTCCCACTCAGCCTCTTCAGGCCCTCCCTCCCTCCCTCATGCCCCCCGACCCTCTTCAGACACCCCTTCTCCACTCCAGACACAAAGGCCCATCTCTGTGGCCGCCTGTGAGCCTGTATGCCTGTATGCCTGTATGCCGGCTCCTCTCCACTTCACTCCTCTTTGCTGTGCTGTGCTTTGCTGTGCTGTGCAGTAGTTGGAGACAGAGAGAGAGAGAGAGAGAGAGAGAGAGAGAGAGAGAGAGAGAGAGAGAGAGAGAGAGGGAGAGAGAGAGAGAGGGGAAGAGAGATAGGAAGAGAGATAGGAAGAGAGAGAAAGCCTGAGAGGGAGAAGGAAAGAGAGAGAGACAGAGAAAGGAAGAGAGAGGAAGAGAGAGATAGAGAGAGGGAGATAAAGCCTGAGAGGGAAAAAAAGAAGAGAAAGAGAGAGAAATGAAGAGAGAGGTAGAGAGGAAGAGAGAGAGAGAGAGAGAGAGGGAGAGATAGCCTGAGAGGGGGTGGATTGTGGCCAGATGGAGCCTTGTGATGCTCCCTGACCATCAATGGCCTCACACACTGGATCAGAAACACGTCTGAAAGGGACTCCTCTGTGTGCCTCTGCAGATGTGGGCTATTTATGTGTGTGTTCATGTGAGCATGTGTGTGTGTGTCTCTGAGGGGGTACGTGTTTGTGTGTGTTCATGTGTGTGTTCGTAGGGGAATTTCTTCACATCACAAGACTACACCGTGATTACATTTGCTCGAGCTTTCGCTCACCTCCAACAACTCTCACAGTATTCACTTTAAAAAGATAGGGCAGTCCTTCTAGCAAATACTTTTAACATTTGGATTTACTATCCAATACGAATGTCAGTATTTCATGTGCATGAAAAAACCCATCAGAATCCACTACAGTTCCCATCCGGCACATCCAGGACAGCTATGTCTCAGCGCTTTCATTGAACAGCAAGGACCATTGACGTTGCATCACTGCCAGTAAAGTGGGGACGCTGTGTTGTCCTTGCACCCCTCGTCCCTGCCCAAAATGTCTTATTGATTTGTCCTATAATGGTCTACCAGTTGCTTATTATCTCTCTCTGTCATGGGACACAGCAGGCAGAGGAGGACACCCTCAGGCTGCAATCAGTCACACACACACACACACGCACACGCACACGCACACGCACACACACACACACACACACACGCACACGCACACGCACACGCACACGCACACGCACACGCACACACACACACACACACACACACAAACACACAAACACACACATCAGCACTAGCAGCAACTACCTGCGCCTGAGTGATTATAACACAGCCTCCTCACACAGAGACTCCAAACACAAAAACAGCCGGTGGCCATAATTCTCCATGTTGGGTTAGTATGGTGTTTGAATGTGGCATGAATGTGATGGAAAGTGTGAACAAAGACAAAGAGTTGTGCACTGACACCATGCAATGCTTTTAATTAATGTGTTGACTACCGGATACTGCAGCCGTTTTGTTATGCAAGCTAAATTTCTCTCTCTCTCTCTCTCTCTCTCTCTCTCTCTCTCTCTGTGTCTCTGTGTCTGTAGTGATTTTTCCTTGTCATAATTAGAAGTGTAGTTATGTCATTGAGGGAACTGCGTAGCATTCACATGCAGCCCGCGATGCCAGAGCACATTTCCCATTAAATGCTACTCATCTGTGTAACACGCAACCTCTCTCTCCATCTCTCTCTCTCTCTCTCTCTCTCTCTCTCTCTCTCTGTCTGTCCCTCTCTCATTCACACACATGCACAGTTACACACAAACTCACACACTCACATACTGAAATGACACAGTCACTTAACCCGAGGCTATTTCACTGACACGCATCATGGAAAAACATGCATTCTGTTACCATTTCTTAAAGCGCTTATTTGTCATGCCTAAACTCCCTGACTCTCCTTCTGGATGTTCACTATGACACAATATGGAAGAGCAATCGCACGGAAATACTATAGCCTAGCCACTAGGAAGAACAAGTCACCTTTTTGAGAAACCATCACTTTGGTATGTGTAGTGTCACCTCCAGGACTGTAGGGGGAGTAGGGGATATGACTACAGGGTCCACAGCATCATGTGGCTTTAGCAGGATGATGGTATCTTTCCCCACTGCTATCAGGGATCTGATTCAGGCTGGGAGGTTAGAGTTTCGAGCTGATTAAGAGCTTTAAATATTTCTGTTTCTGGTGGTAATGCAATGCGGGTGCTGGGTCACGTCTTTCAGGCCTTTCACCCAGAGGTCCGTCACACAGCCAGGTAGATCTTTAACTAAGCACAGCGTACGCATGGCATCTGCTGAGGCACTCACAGATACACACACAGGCACACACACACACACACACACAGACAAACAAAACACAAACAAAACATCACATATGTGCACACATAAACACATTTACAAATCAGCACAAACACATACAAAAAACTCCTCACACAGATTCACACACCCAAAATACACACACATGGACATGTTTGAATGCACACACACACACTCGCTTTCTCAACACACACACACACACACATTCTGCAATGTTATTGATTCTTTCTCATGCAGCTCACTATGTTCAGCTTGGACTTGCTCAGGCTCCATACCTCATCACCATGCTAGTGGGAAGCGCTCTAAAAACATGTGAAATGTGACTCTTTCCACTTTCCACTTGCGTGAAGATTACCTGCCAGCGGGAAAAAAAGGCCAATACTCTGCAACTGGCGGCTGATGGAACACAAGCTGCAGAGAAGTGATTGATTGATTCGAATCAAGAGGAGATCGATAGGTTTTAGGCCGAATGGGAGTGTACCAGGCAAAAATGCATCTCTTCGATCGAATCTCTCCCCCCTCTCTCTGCCTGAACATGGAAATGCATGATGTTTGTTCATAGACCTGTGTGTATTTGTATGTAGACCTGTGTGTGTTTGTGTGTAGACCTGTGTGTGTTTGTGTGTAGACCTGTGTGTGTTTGTGTGTAGACCTGCGTGGTGTTTGTGTGTAGACCTGTGTGGTGTTTGTGTGTAGACCTGTGTGTGTTTGTGTGTAGACCTGCGTGTGTTTGTATGTTGACCTGTGTGTGTTTGTGTGTAGACCTGTGTGTGTTTGTGTGTAGACCTGTGTGTGTTTGTGTCTAGACCTGTGTGTGTTTGTGTGTAGACCTGGGGGGTATTTGTCGTAGCTCGCTAAACGGTTTAGCGAGCAAATTTTCAGGCTAAGATAAAAAACGCCCCTCTTTTTGGTTCGTGGAAGCAACTTTTGATAAATCACCATAGTTACATATCGATTAGCACTAACCTGCTCCAGGGCAGGCTAACTTAAGTGTAGCTGGATAAGCTTGCCACACCCCCGGAAAAAGGAGGGATCCCATTGACCAAGGACTGATATTAGAGTTAGATTAGCGGAGGGAGAGAGTTCTTTGCGATCGCCTAGATCCATTATTCTTGTATGAGCGCTACCGATTCAGCCGACAAGGAATCATTAATTTACAAGACCTTCTTGCAAACACCACATTGACTGTCTTGCGCTTTTTTGCGAGTGGTACATTTCTGTAATGTCGGTGATGCGGAGAACAAAGCACTCATAATTATATGAGTGTTATTAGTACACCATAGCATATCATTATTGTAGAAAATGATTACGGTGGACTCATGATAAGAATAGAGAGAAATACAGACAATTTATTTTCACTGCTTCAATTTATTGCATTTGTTATTAATACATTTAGTCATTTAACAGACGCTTTTATTCAAAGCGACTTCCAAGGAAATGTAAAACTACATCGAGGAAGGAGGTGAGGGGATTTGAACTAGCAACCATGCAGATTCAAACCGGTAGAGGTAACCTCTGTACCAGCTGACACTTACCGTCAGGTATTCATACATAGATATCACCCTATAAACATCCCAACACACCTTGCTCTCACAGCGGTGGTGGTGTTGAATTTTGCCATGATTATGGTCTTGTATTCTTCATAAGCGTTCATGTTCATCTCCTACTCGCCAGCGGAGAAAAAAAGAGCCCTTTTCTTTGAGTTTAGAACCATTATACCGTTAGAAAATCATGGTTTTGGCGATCGACCTTTCCTGCCTTTTGAAGTAGGACGTGGACGCGCAAATGCCATGATAACTTTAGCCTGGTTGAAATTAACCACATGATTAGGATGCGGATCAGCCGTTAACGAACCGATATTTGCTGTTCTCAATCAGCTCGCTAATCTTAACGGGCTAAAAGGCCAATTGATTAATTTAGCTTCAATCCTACGACGAACGTACCCCTGTGTGTGTTTGTGTGTAGATCTGCGTGGTGTTTGTATGTAGACCTGTGTGTGTTTGTATGTAGACCTGTGTGTGTTTGTGTGTAGACCTGTGTGTGTTTGTGTGTAGACCTGTGTGTGTTTGTGTGTAGACCTGCATGGTGTTTGTGTGTAGACCTGTGTGGTGTTTGTGTGTAGAACTGCGTGTGTGTTTGTGTGTAGACCTGTGTGTGTTTGTGTGTAGACATGCGTGTGTTTGTGTGTAGACCTGCGTGTTATGTTTGCTGGAATAGAAGCACTGGGTTAAGTGGCGAGATGAGATCAAAGATCAACACCAACTGTAGCATCTTTCAATTACTTACACTCGCATTTGTTATTTGTTTATTTTTCTTTATTTCAATCTATCTATCTTGTATTTAATGCTTTTGTCACTTATTGTGACATTTGTAAGAAAAGACTCCAGCTGGGCTTGGCTGCTTAGTGCACACTTTTCTTCTTGGTGTAACCATAACACACGCACACACACACACACACACACACACACACACACACACACACACACACACACACAGGCACATTCATTTTATTCTGAGAACACTCTGGCTTCCCAGATGGCCTCTGCTTGGGGCGAATAACTGCAGAAACAGCGGAGGGTCACTGTAAGAGATCACTGTAAGAGCTCACTGTAAAAGCTCACTGTAAGATATCACTATAAGAGATCACTGTAAGAGATCACTGTAAGAGATCACTGTAAGATATCACTATAAGAGATCACTGTAAGAGCTCACTGTAAAAGCTCACTGTAAGATATCACTATAAGAGATCACTGTAAGAGATCACTGTAAGAGATCACTATAAGAAATCACTATTAGAAATCACTGTAAGAGATCACTGTAAGAAATCACTGTAAGAGATCACTCCGGACAGAGATGAGGAACCAGCCCAGACATAAATGCTACAGCACTCACAGTAGCAAGCAGCAGCTGCAGGCACAGAGGGAGCGTCCTCCAAGGTTATCCAGCCCAGTTCAATTACTGTAAAACCTAACCTTTTCCCAACCCCCCCTGCACCTCTTCACAGAGCCACACTGCAATCAATCACAGGCAGGGGGATGAAGAGTCACTGCGCTAGTGGTTGTGAAATAAAAACATCGTCACATGGGGCCATTCTCAGGGTTAGCTCGCCCCGGAGGAGAGGAGAGGCGAGCGTGAGAATGCCACCACTGGCCACTGGTATCGGCTGGTTGCGTAAGCCGGCAGGATTTGGTATTTAGATGGACAGGAGAGAGCGAGAGAGAGAGAGAGAGAGAGAGAGAGAGACGTGAGTGTTCGATGACGACATCAGACAGTTGAATCGTTCGATGAAAAAGGGGAGATGGAGATCCAGTGTTCAAAGAGGACGGATGAAGCAGGCGAAAATTCCACTTGATGATAATGATGATGATGATGATAATGATGACGACAGAAATCTACAGAATCTGAACAAATGCTCTGACTGCATCTGCTTCCTTTTCACTCATTCATTATCGCTGTCATTTCCTTTCTACTTTCATCTTTGTCTTTTTATGGCACATTTGTTGTAAATAACCGTTCCCCCTATTAAACTAAACAGAGGAAGAAGATGATGAAAGAATTTTTGCACAGTCACACGCTCCTCTTCACTCATTCATTAACTCTGTCATTCCTTTTTAACGCTAAGCTCTTGTGTGGTAAATAAACAGTTTCTCCCGCTAAAGAAAAAGATAGCAGTGATGAGAGTTAAGCAAATCGACAATTGCATATCTGATGAGATACCTTCCAGCAGTCCAAGGTTATTCTCAACGTACTGAAACTTGGTGGTATTACAAAGTGGGGAGATCACATGACAATGCAAGTGCGGACCGAATGACCTGTCCAGGTTCCTTGTGAAATATTCATGAGCCCTACATCATTAATGTTGCAAACCTCTATAAAGTATGTGCACCTTTCACAGGCTTTTTTGATACATTATGCAATGTTTGTTTAGTTGTCTCTAAGTAGTGTGTTTCTGCGAGCTCAGATCGACTGTTCACTTTTCTGTGCTATTGACCTCTCTGATTAGCAACACTGTGTGTGTGTGTTCATGTGTGTGTGTCGGTGGGGGCAGAGAGTGTTATCCCTGTTATTCTATGGCGCTGGAGGCAAAGTCATAGCAATGCGTTGGTCGAACTCGGCGGGAGTTAAGCCTTGTGAAAACCACGTGCCCACTCTATATGAAGAGCAGCACAGACACACACACTCATACACAAACAAAGAGTCACACACATCTTCACACACACAAAAACAAATCCCCAGTGATTTGGACAAAACTTTTGTTATGAGGTCTTCCCTCAGACCATTTTAATGAAAGTGTCTCACAAATGAATGGATAATGTGAAGTGCTGGAGTATGTCGGACTCTGAGATGGTTTGTGGACTAAATATAGGACGTGAACCATGGGGACGGCAGTTGGCAGTAACTCTGTGTGTGTGTGTGTGTGTGTGTGTGTGTGTGTGTGTGTGTGTGTGTGTGTGTGTGTGTATGTGTGTGCGTGCGTGCGTGTGTGTGTGCCACAACATCACTATCTGCTGCCATCTGTGTTCATGTTAACCCAGTAAACACTAAGATACAGGAATGCATTACACATTTACAGATGAGTGCATTTTATACATACTGCAGCACTTGCATGCGTGCAAGCACTCTGCAATACACCCTGCTTGTGGCTACAGAGCTCTGTTTTTCCTCTGAATAGATAATTGCCTGACAGGAAGCTGAATATCCTTCAGATCTTTTTTAGTGCTGTTGACTGGTGAATATTCCCTCCATAATGAATTTAAGACTTAAGAATTAAGAAATTACGCTCAGCGTTCCAATTTAGGGTGACATCGCCAACAAAATCCTTGTGATTCATCCTTAAACTTGCATTAACTTTCTTCAGTAAGTCAAGCAAAGGTTAAAGGGAATAAACCTCTAATCTAAGAGACTGGAGAGACCATTCGGCCAACATTTTGGTCTACCATCTAGCAGGTGTCACAGAGATATGTATTCTTAAGTCTGAAAGGCGCTTAACATGTCCTGTTTTGTGTGCAGGAAGCTGGAGTTGGATGTTGCTGAGCTGCTCTATTGGTATGCCTCTGTATGAGCTGATGGAGAGCTGTGTCTTGGTATGCCTCTGTGTTAGCTGATGGAGAGCCGTGTCCCTGGAGCCGGGAATGGAGATGGAGGAGGGCGGGGGTGGGGGGGGGAGGAGGAGAGGCTGACGGGGTTGTGCTGCTGCAGGCAGAGAATGCTGATGAGACTGGGGGAAGGGTGGTGCGTGTGTGTGAATGCCTGTGTGTGAATGTGTGTGTGTGTGTGTGTGTGTGTGTGTGTGTGTGTGTGTGTGTCTGCTAAGGTGGATGGGGGTTCTTGATAAGATACGCACAGGCAGTGATCACTAGTGGGGGCATCGCAACGATAAGACCCCCTCCCCTTCACACACACACACACACACAGACACACACATGCACACTCAAGGAAAGTTAATGGGGGAGGGGAATTTTTTTAACTAAGCCGGGTATTGAAACACTTGCTCATTCATGTATACACTATCTTGCTCACTCTCTTTCTCTCTCTCTCTCTCTCTCTCTCTCTCTCTCTCTCTCTCTCTCTTACACACACACCAACCGAACACATGATACATGCACAGCATCATGGCACATGACAGCTGGTGTTGGTGTCGTGTAATTGACATACAGAGCTAGTACTGGTTTCTAAGGGATGAAACTGAAATGCTGCTCTGTGCACACTCTGAGGTGAGACGGCCGTGGCCCCTGGGTGAACTGGCCAGAGTAGGGTGTGGGTTTAGAGAGGGATTAGTCATGTAGGAAAAGGGAAAAGGAATGGAAGGTCAATAAGAATATCAGAAATCAAATTTCCTTGGTGAAGTCATGGTCCTGTGTGTGTGTGTGTGCGTGTGTGTGTGTGAGGTGTGCAAGAATGTATGAATATGGGCTTACTGTAGGTTTCATATTTTTGTACCGCAATATGTCACAACTATCATGGTATCATGGATATATATATATATATATCCTCTCTATATATTATCTTCCTCTGCTGATTCCATTCATGGTGCATAGAAATACATTTAAACTTCTGCAGCAGCTGATCTCTTTGACCTCATGACCTTGACCGGCTTTTTAAGTATTTTGGTCTTGATGATACTGACTGTATAAAATAAAAAGCCTCCATTCCACAGTAAATGAAAATGCTAGATGTTTAAGAAGCTTAATGTCTTTTTAACCTATGCTGGTCTATTTATGGTTTCCAAAAAGCCCTGATTACAAACTCAGGGCTGTTTTACAGTCTCTGGCAGTGAAGGGATGTTGGCAGACTCGGCAAAATGAATCCATCTTCAGATATTTTAATGTACTGGAATAAATAAAGTCATACTTGACAGACAGAAATTGGCGCTCAAATATGCCACAACTGCACAGTCCTGAAGGAGCTGAAGAGGAGTGTCATTCTCTCACCCCACCCATCTAATCCTGACTGTATCACTGCTGTTACCAAAAACACAAATCTACCCCAGGAAGGAAGCACAGACTGTAGGTCTGACAAAGCTGTTTGCATCATAGCGATAGCATACCGATGTAGCATAACAACTTTCCCAACAGTGATTTTTTTTTATACGATGTCCCCATGAAAGAGTTAAAGGCTTGATGGTCAAATCATTTTGACATGACTGCATCGTTCCAGTCATCATATGTCATCAGTTCTGTTCTGCTGTGGCGTAAGGTTGGCCATGATTGTGGAGAGCGTGTGCGGTGACATCTAATGTATTGAAAAACATAGCACACACAGCCTCACTCCAAGGGCAATCTTGTCGTCAGTGTTTTGTGTACAACCAATCTCCGATGGCCATACTCTAGCATCTTGTTTGTACCTTCAGTCTCCGTGACCGGTTCCTTGAGATGTGCATGTGGGATTATGCGTGAGCCTGCAGTAGAGGTCAAACTGGTCATGTCACGTCAGTGTGTCCGGTGCCTGTGTGGAGAGATGACCTCTGAGGTGTGATCTATGGGGACAGTGTTAGGATGGGTCAGGCTTTAGCTAATTATTTAGCACGCATGCAGCTTCCAGGAGCTTTTGTCGCACCTAACTCATTATTAGATTTCCTTTGACTGTTTCTCATGCTCATGCACACACACACATACACACAAACACACACACACATACAAAGACTCTCATACATACACACACACACACACATACATGCACAAACTCTCATAAGCTCTCTCTTTCTTTCTCTCTGTCTCACACACACCGAAACGTGCACACACATTGAAGTGATCTCACTCATTGTGCCCCTGTACGGCTTCACTGGCTGTCTCCATGGAGACCTGTCCTCGCCACAATGCTTTTGGCTCATTAGCGATTCTTCCAAAAACATTTTGGAAACGCCGCCCTGTCTGGCTCAGCTCACTGATGACTCGCTGTGTTTGAGAAAGAGGGCAAGACAGACAGCGAAAGAAAGACAGAGACAGAGAGAGAGAGAGAGAGAGAGAGAGAGAGAAAGAAAGAGAGAAAGAAGAATAGAAAGTCTGATGGATTCAGATACCTGCATGTAGCTTTAACCTTGAGGAGGTCACAGTCAGCTGTGAATGCACACAGGATGCCCTGGTCCTTTACAGTTCCCCCACTGACTGAGACCTGTCAGTATCCCATCAGCACCACACACACAGACACACAAACACAGACACACACAGACACACACACACACACACACACACACACACATCAGCACCACACACACAGACACACAAACACAGACACACACACACACACACACACACAGACACACACACACACACACACACAGACAGAGGAGGATTGCGTCATGCCCCCTGTAGTCTCGCCCTCGCTGAACTTGCTTGAGGGAAGTAGGGTGGGGGCACTGGTGGTGGTGTGTGTGTGTGTGTGTGGGGGGGGGGGGGATGGGCACTTAGGGGAGAGAGTGATGCTGCTGGTGGCCCCAGGAGTCCTTTCACCATTGGCTGGACTCATCCATGAGGGAGGTGTCATGGAGTCTCCGCTTCCTCTGTGTTTGCGGTTGTTGCCGCGTCTGAGCTGAATGCCCCTACTGTGCCTGTGCTGTTGTCTGCTCATGGCCGCTTGGAATCCGAGACTGTACAATAACCCTTCAGTTCACAGCTTCAGGGAGGCCCTTACACCACCCCCCCCACCCCCTCCCTAACCCTACCCTGCCCTCCATGCACTTCCTCAGACCAACACAAATCCTCTCGGATGACAGGGTGTCAGGGCTGGTAGGGTGCATCTGAGGGGAGAGGGGTTTGCGGCACACACACGCCCCCCTTCCTCTTTTTGGGGGAAAGGAGGGGGAGAGGGTACTGTCTGAGATGGAAGCAGACGGCGGGGTGGGGAGAGGTGCCGAGAGGCTGAAAATCATGTCTGGGTGCATGTGTTATTTTTACTCCACTTTCCTTCTAGTGCCTCCTTATTTATCTGGCAGATGACAATACCTGAAGATGCATTTCCAAACAGCCTAGCTCTAATGTAGTCTCTCCTTTTTTAATCTGGCAGATGACATTACCGAAAGATAAGAAAAACAATCAGCCTTGTTTTAAGATGCAAAGTGATGCAGCAGGTGCTCTATCTAGACTCTGGTCGCTGTGGACATTCTATTCCGACGAACTGCTCTGTGCCGTTAGCAGATGAAGGGCAAACTCCCCTCTAGTGAGAGTTTTTTGTGAAGCAAAGATGAAATCAAAGGAACCATGTAAAAGAGTGGTGTGTGGGCAGTGGCTAGTCTAGAGGGAGAGGTGTGTGTTGTTGTCGTGGTTGTATGTGTGTGTGTGTGTGTGTGTGTGTGTGTGTGTCTCTCTCCCTCTTTGTCTTCCTTCCTCTTCTGCACTTACTGCACCCCCTCTGGCAAGGCCCCGCCACTGCGCCTTGATGCATCACCTCAGATGACATCATCAGCACCCCCCTCCCCAACCCCACCCTCCAATCCTCGGTCGTCCTTCGTTTCTTGTTATTTATTTAGGTTTTTTTGTCCTGTCATCTCTTTTCCATCAGAGAGCAGCCCCTAATCGCAGCTGGGGGCCCTTTCATAGACACACAGACACAAATACAACAGAGCAGAACCAAAAAAAGAAAATCAATTGATTGCGTCTCCCTATTTTTGCTCCTTGGCTATCGACTCCAGAGAGCGAGTCGGAGTGGAAACAAAAACCCTTGACCCTGGTGGCATATTGACATGATGCTAAAAGCATCCCTAGCTCAGTGTTCATGCGCACACACAAACCCAAATGCCAAGCCACGGCCGCAGACATCAACGTAACAAAGCATCGCTATGATCCAAGATGATTTTGTTTTTCTTTGTTTGCTTGCTTGTTTTATGGAAGAGGTAGGACAACATCAATTCTATTGTTATTTATTTGCCAGGAGTGTACCTCGCTTTTGATAAAAGTCTCTGCCAAATGCCTAAACATAAAGGACATTTTAGGGGGTTTACCTGATGCCCCAACATCCAGCAGCACCGCGGTTAAATCAACACAGAGAGCTGGCCGATGGCGAAGCCCAGGGCCAGTTGGAGCAGGACTAATCCCCATTGTCATAGTAACCAACCAGCTGCTGCCAGTTTAAGGAGACGAAAGGCTCTTTTGGTGATTTTGTTTTGTTTTTTAGCCCGTTTCACCGTTTCCATGCCCTCTGGTGGTGCACGAAAGACTGAAATACGTCTGAAGGCGTCTCAAGAAAAGGGCTCTGAGGGTTTAGATTTCTTATTCTTGACACCAGGAGATCTTCAGGAAGAGCCAAATTCTGTCTGAGCCGGGATGCACCTACCTGACCCTGAGGAAGTGAATGACGGGCCTAAAGAGAGGAGAGAGGCCAAAGGCAAAATGATTCTAGGCCTCCTCCTGTGTGTGATATGCAGATGAACATAGACCTGAATATTTCACCAGCACAGCCCAGCAATGTCACAACCTTGTGTTTTTGACAGACAGACAATTCATTTATAAAGGTAACCCTCTCCAGATACGCTTGTCAAAAATGTATGTACACTCATAAATATGCATTTGTAAATGTACAGTATATGTATATGTCGGCCCTCAGCCTCACTGATGCAGGGCTCTGTGTGAGTGTGTGTGAGTGAGTGTGTGAGTGAGTGTGAGTGTGAGTGTGTGAGTGAGTGAGTGTGTGAGTGAGTGTGTGTGTGTGAGTGAGTGTGTGAGTGTGTGTGAGGCTGGCCACTCGTACTGTGAAGCCCAGCGCCCTCGCCCACTCATCCTTTCATCCTTGCACTCCCCTACCCTCCGCCTCCCATCCTCAGCAACAAAGGAATCCATTTTCACCTCCTTCCTGTGGGCTGCCTCCTCTAGAGTTAGTCCTCTCTCCCTCCCTCTCTCTTTCTCTCTCTCTCACACTCTCTCTGTATTCTCTCTATTTCCCCATCTCTCTGCTGAAGTGAGACTTTATAGACCCCTTAAGAACCAAAAAAGCCAGTTGCCCTCTCTCTGCTCCTCTACCCTTTTCTCTCTTCCCTCCCTTTCCTGCCCCTCTCCTCTCTTCTCTTCTCTTCTCTTCTCTTCTCTGCCCCTCAGCTGAGTGATGGTGATGGAGGAGAGGACGAGAGGGGCATGCTAAGAGCTTGTCTGGCCTTTCTGCCTCCGCGGCGCTGTTAGCCGTCCCACACACACCTCCACACCGTCTCTCATCGGAGAAGCACCCAGTGAAGCACTCTCTCTTCCTCTTCCTCATCCTGCTCCACCGACACAGATGCAGACAGCCATAATTGAAAAAACTGCGGAAGGGATATTTTTAATCACCTGCCTTTAGCTGGCAGGCATTTTGATGCCAACATGAGTTGTGCAGTACATAGAGAGAGAGAAAGAGGGAGAGAGAGAGCGAGAGAGAGTTTCTTTGTCTGTGCATGGAGGAAGGGGCATTACATAACAGGCTTTTTTTCCTCTCAGCACAACAGTAAACAGCTGAACAGAGAAGTGTGTGTGTGTGTGTGTGTTAATGTGTATGTGTATGGCAAGGGGGTCGGTGGGGGGGAGGAAGGGGGCGGGGTTTGCAGTGCGATGGAGTGCGGTTCGCCGAGAGTGGGGGTGGGTGAAATAATCTGGGACAGCCGACCCATGTGATCGTTGTCATGGAGACAGAAAGAGAGAGAGAGAGAGAGAGAGAAGGAGCTCACAGCAAGCGTATATATGTGAAGGTATGTTTGCCCCTCTCGCCTCAGATGTCTTCATGAGTGGATGCGCTGGTTCCCCTTGGCAACAGCCTCCATCTGACATGCGATCAGAGGAGCCCACTCTGAGAGTCCACATGTGTCTCGTGCCTATAATAAGGACCTCTACAAGACCTCTGGCTGTCCTCTCAAACCCCCACATGCTAGTGTTGTGCTGTTCGACCTACATGTAGACTGCTAGGGAGCTTTTCTTCTAGGGGAATCAGACCCTGGTGGTGCCTGGATGTGGGTGGTGGGGGCAATAACAGGGATTGATCCTAAAACAACAGGCCCCTGGGCCTGGGAGTACCTTCAACACACTGTGGGGCTCATACTGTAAGTGTTTCTAATACACGGGAAATGGGGCCTCCTTAATGAGGCTGTACTGACATTAGATGACCTTGGCAGTGACAGCATATGGATCATTATTGGAATGTTTTCTAAGGATTCATTTTATGATTTTCCATTTTGACATACGATAAATAGGTGTAGAAAGTGTGGCCAATTTGCCTCCAGTCGAAAGGTCATTGGTTATAAAGGTCAGACACATATGCCATTAAGAATACATAACATACAGTGGGGAAAATAAGTATTTGAACCCCTACCGATTTCGCAAGTTTGGCCACTTGCAAAGAAATGTGTGATCTATAATTGTAATAGTAGGTGTATTTTAACAGTGAGAAACAGAATATCAACAAAAAAATCCAGAAAACTGCATTTTATAACATTTATGACTTAATTTGCATTTGATGCAGAAAATAAGTATTTGAACCCCTAGCAAAACATGACTTAGTACTTGGTGGAATAACCCTTGTTGTCAAGCACAGACGTCAGACTTTTCTTGTAGTTGGTCACCAGGTTTACACACATCTCAGGAGGGATTTTGGTCCACTCCTCTTTGCAGATCCTCTCCAAATCCTTAAGGTTGCGTTTTCAATGGGAGGGAATGAGGGAATGAGGTTCAAGCCCAATATTCCACATTACATGGCCCCATCCATAGTCCCCTCGATGCAGTGGAGTCGTCCTGTACCCTTGGCAGAGAAACAGCCCCAAAGCATAATGTTTCCACCTCCATGCTTGACGGTGGGGATGGTGTCATATTCAGCATTCTTCCCCCTCCAAACGCAGCAAGTCGAGTTGATGCGAAAGAGCTTGATTTTGGTCTCATCTGACCACATCCTGTCTCCCAATCCTCCTTAGAATCATTTAAGTGTTCATTGGCAAACTTCAGACGGCCCTGTACATGTGCTTCCTTGAGCAGGGGGACCTTGCGAGTTCTGCAGTACTTCAAACCATTACGGCGTAGTGTGTTGCCAATGGTTTTCTTGGTGACTGTGGTCCCAGCTGCCTTGAGATCATTCACAAGCTCCCCCTGTGTAGTTCTGGGGTTATTCTGCACCTTTCGGATGATCACCGATACCGCACGAGGGGATATCTTGCATGGAGCCCCAGACCTAGAGCGATGGACAGTTGTTTGGTGTTGCTTCCATTTACGAATAATCACACCAATAGTTGTCTGCTTCTCACCAAGCTGCTTGCCGATGGTTTTGTAACCCATTCCAGCCTTGTGCAGGTCTACAATCTTATCTCTGACGTCCTTGGTCAACTCTTTGGTCTTGCCCATGGTGGTGAGGTTGAAGGTGTGAAGTATGATTCTTTGGACAGGTTTCTTTTATACACGTCACCAGTTGAGATAAGGTGTACCTTGTTAGGCCTAATGAGGACTAATCTGTGTGCTTCTTAGGCACATAACTGGTTATTGGGAGCCAGAATTCTTGCTGTTTGCTTGGGGGTTCAAATACTTATTTTCTGCATCAAATACAAATAAAGTCATAAATGTTATAAAATGCAGTTTTCTGGATTTGTTTGTTGATATTCTATTTCTCACTGTTAAAATACACCTACCATTAAAATTATAGATCACACATTTCTTTGCAAGTGGCCAAACTTGCGAAATCGGCAGGGGTTCAAATACTTATTTTCCCCACTGTATATTAGCTTACTGTTATGCTCACTTACAGTTTTTCACAGTTGTTAACACACAAACAGCGAAAATTCGGCACAATTTGCACAACCTTCACGTCATGTACCAATCGCTCGACCCAATTTGGCACTACTTCACACTCCCTTATCTGCGTTAGACTCTGATTTTCCTTGTTTACACTCTGATGTCAATTACACATCACCTTGTTGTCAAAACACTACACACAATGTTCAGTTGTTGCACACACTTCTCAAGTAAAATCTCAAAGCATCAACCTACAACACACAAATAGTCAAATCTCTAAACATTCAGGTCGGTTGAGCAATTTGCAATGAATAAAAGTGGATAAAAGTGCCTTGAGCCTCTGTTTTGTTTGGTAAACAATGGAGAACTTTGAAGAGATCAACAACCAGAGAAGGAGAGGGGTAAGAGTGAGAGGAGGAGGAAGAGGAGGACAAGAAGGATGGGGACAAGGGGGAGGAGTAGGAGGACAAGGAGGAGGAGGACAAGGAGGAGGAAGAGGATGAGAAGGACAAGGAGAAGAAGGAAGAGGAGGAGGAGAAAGAAGAAGGAGAATGGTCATCTCTAATGAGATTTGGGCCGCTGTGGTAGACCATGTGCTCAACAATGGTTTGAGCATGAGGGAGGCTGGCCAGAGTGTCCAACCAAATCTCAGCCGCTTCACAGTTGCTGCCATCATTAGAAACTTCAGGAGGGAGAACCATGTACGAAATCTATTTGCCTTGTGTACTGTAATACTGCATATCAATAGAATACATTGTGCTCACAGTATTTGTATTTTGCAGGACTGAAAGTGAACCACACCGTGGAGGAAGAACACACACTTTCAACAGGAGACTGAAATTGTAAATATGGTTTGTGAGAACAACGCTATCACACGGTTTACAGTACTGTACAGTACTGTTCTCTGTGTGTACCGAAATAAAACTTTTTTTGCTGCATATTTGTGTGCTGTTTTATGTTTGACTATGAAAAAAGTAGGCCTACATTGAGACATTTTACAAAAGGAGAAATGGCTCATTATCCAGAGTCATTGTCATTCATATGATGTGTTCCATTACGATGATTGTGTTTTCAATTTTGCACTGCAGTGTGCTCTAAATGCTTGACAGTGTGCAGCAAATGCTTAGTTGTGTGTACTCAATGAATGTATGTGTGTGTCTTTTGAAAATATGGCTGTGTGTACCAAATGAAAACACGAGTTCCATTTTGTGAACAGTTAAGAGATTTGATGGCAAAGAGTCATCTTGCAAAGGGAGTGTCAGGTTTAGCATTTTGTGTGAGGTTTTCAGTTTTCTGTGTGCAGTTTTGAGAAAGCCGTTATTGTTTTGAAAAAACGTGTTAACAATTGTGAAAAACTGTAGGATGCAGTCATATTTGACACACACAGACACACACACACACACACACATATATATTCTATTTCTCTGAAATTCAGTTTTGTACTGGAAATGCTTTTGCAGTTTTTGCTCACGCAGACACGCACACACTCAAACTTAACTTCTGATTGAGTTAGATGACTCAGGACTCTGCAAAGCCCTGTAATGTATTTTGGGTCACAGCTTTGGGTCAATACTCCGATAATCCTCCGTGTGACTTGCACATTGATCCCCCCTGGCTGGTGCCGCTACCCACTGCTACCGCAGCAGCGAAAGCACCCTAACACAGGCTCCACAAATAGGGCTGGTCTTATCTCCCGTGAATGGCAATATAAGCTACAAAACTTGTTTTGTGGAAGATTACCATCCTGTGTGCTTTCATACCCTTATGTTACCCTAGCACATACAAACCGTGCACAGCCATGTGCTTACGGTCACGATTTTGTACATTAATCAAATCAAATCAAATCAAACTTTATTTGTACGGCGCATTTCATACAAGGAAGTAACACAATGCGCCTCACAGTAGGAAAGAAAAGGGGGGGGGGGGGGGGGGGGATTTACAAACACTTGTAAAAAAAATAAAAAAATAAAAAAAAACACACAGATTTTCAAGAGATAAATGAATAAAATAAAATAAACGTACTAACCGCACTGGCACCGTAAAGGACTACTCAGCACGGTCATCGTCAAACTAAGCTGCTGGGGGGGGGTTACAAACACTTGTAAAGAGACACAGATAAGTAAATAAATAAATAAATGTTACATTAATGTTAAATAAATACATTTTACAAGTTACAAAACACTTATAAAAAGACACAGATTTTGCCAGAGATAAATGAACAGGAAATTACGTACTAACCGCACTGGCACCATAAAGGACTGCTCAGCACAGTTATCGTCAAACTAAGAGACAGCTGCTGGGGGGGGGGGGGTACAAATACTTGAAAAGAGACAGAAATAAGTAAATAAATAAATGTTCCATAAATGTTAAATACATTTTACAGTGAGTGATAAGCGAGATCAAAGAGGTATGTCTTAAGTGCATGTTTAAAGGTTTCAACCGTTTCGGCCATTCTTAGGTATTCTGGCAGAGTGTTCCAAAGGTTGGGGGCATAGAAACTAAAAGCTGCTTCCCCATGTCTCTTTGTCCTGGCTTTTGGAACTGTTAGAAGTTCAGTGCCGGAGGACCTCAGGGATCTACTGGGTGTGTACCTTGAGAGCATGTCTGTTATATATTCAGGTGCATGACTATGGAGTGATTTATAGACTAGTAGGAGAACCTTGAAATCTATTCTAAAACTAACAGGTAGCCAGTGCAGTGATTTTAATACTGGTGTGATGTGCGCTCTCCGTCTTGTTTTAGTGAGGACTCGCGCTGCTGCATTCTGTATTGTTTGTAGTTGACTAATGGCTTTTTTTGGTAGACCAGACAAAAGCGAGTTACAGTAGTCTAGCCTGCTCGTGATAAACGCGTGCATCAGTCTTTCGGTGTCAGCCTGAGCGAGAAACGGTTGCACCTTAGCAATGTTTCTTAAGTGATAAAAAGATGTTTTAATTATATTTTTGATATGGGTTTCAAAATTGAGATCTGAGTCAAGTATGACGCCTAGGTTTCTGGCTTGGTGCTTGGTGTTAAGTGCTAGTGTTTTTAAGTGTGCAGTTAGTTTCTCTCTCTCGTTTTTTTCACCAATGACTAATACCTCTGTTTTATCTTGGTTTAGCTGGATAAAGTTTTGTGACATCCATACATTTATATCAGAAATGCAATTTACCAAACAATCAATAGAGCTGTAGTTGTTGGGTGTTACAGAAATATAGAGCTGGGTGTCATCTGCATAGCTATGATAGTCGATGTTGTGCCTCCTAATTACACTACCAAGGGGTAGCATGTATAGACTGAAAAGTAAGGGCCCTAAAATGGATCCTTGAGGGACCCCACAGGTCATACAAATGTTTTTTGAGCTGTGGTCTCCAAGGGCGACAAAGTATTCCCGGCCAGTTAGATAGGTCCTAAACCAGTTTAGGACCGGACCAGTGAGGCCAACCCAATTTTCAAGTCTATCAATAAGGATATTGTGATCAACAGTATCAAAGGCTGCGCTCAGATCCAGAAGGGACAAGACAGATAGTTTTTTGGAGTCAGCATTAATCCTGAGATCATTTACAACCTTGACTAATGCCGTTTCTGTGCTATGATTGGAGCGAAAACCAGATTGGAAGGTGTCAAATGCACAGTTAGCATCTAGGAAATTATTTAACTGTTTAAAGACAATTTTTTCCAGGATTTTGCTTAGAAAGGGAAGGTTAGAGATGGGTCTAAAATTGTTTAGAACTGAAGAGTCTAAATTGCTTTTCTTCAGGAGGGGTCTCACCAGGGCAGTTTTAAGTTCTGATGGGAAAATACCTGTAAGCAGGGAACAGTTTATAATGGCTAGAATGTCCTTAGACACAGAGTCAAAGATGGTCTTAAAAAATTTGGTGGGAAGGGGATCAAGAGGGCATGTAGACGGCTTCAGTTGTGACACTACTTTGCTCAGCATTTCTATATCAGCCAGTGCAAAAAAGCTCATACTGTTACAGCATGGTGGAAGGGGATCAGAAAACAAGACATTTGGAATTTCTTGAGCAATATTTTTCCTAATGTTCGTTATCTTATCTCTGAAGAATGCTGCAAATTCCTCACATTTGGAGGTGGAAAAGAGACTATCATCTACTTTAGGTGCAGGATTTATAAGGCTGTCTATTGTTGAAAAGAGGACCCTGGAATTGTTAGAATTTGTAGATATCAAATTAGAGAAATGATCCTTCCTAGCATTTCTTATTGCTTTATTAAAGACTGAAAGTTTATCCTTAAAGATATCAAGGTGGACCTGTAGCTTGGTCTTTCTCCATGTACGCTCAGACCTTCTGCAGGATCTCTTAAGTTTAATAATTTCCTCATTTCTCCATGGAGCTTTTTGTTTGGCTAAAACCTTTTTTTGTTTCAATGGTGCTACAGAGTCAAGTGCTGTCCTTAATTTTGTATTTAGAGTAGTTACTAGATCATTAACACATGATGGCCCCGTATCTGGGTTTTTTGCACTAGTTATGTTCATCATTACTTTGAAATTCTCAGCTGCTGCAGAGTTAAGATAGCGTTTCTTAATAAAACATTCAGCACTATTTCTAACTTTAGGTACCAGTGCTGTAAAGAAAATACAAAAGTGGTCAGAAAGAGCAAGGTCACAGATAGACGATATAACAGTTGTAAGACCCTTTGTAATAACTAGATCAAGGGTGTGGCCACGGTTGTGAGTGGGTTCAGTGATGTGTTGTGTAAAGTCCATGGAATTCAAGAGATTCATAAAATCCCGGGCCTTTGAGTCGTTCCCATTATCAACATGTATGTTAAAATCACCAGTGATAATAATCTTATCGTAGTTTGTGTGTATAATGGAGAGTAGTTCTGAAAAGTCTGTTAGAAAAGTGGGACATTGCTTGGGTGGCCTATACACAGTTACTGTCAGAACAGGAGGCTGGCACTTTAGAACTATGGCATGATATTCAAATGAGGCAAAATCATCGAAGGAGATGCTCCTGCAGCACATTAAATCTCCTTCCTCCTTCAAACACTCAGATAGAGATGATTAAAATCTTACACACGTACAGTAGAATGCATAGTCATTCACATGTGCAGAGTACGAGGCTAGCGTTTGGAAAAAAGAAAAAAATACCTTCTTTCAAGCGCTTACCCTGGCTTACCCCTGGTCCATGGTCTGACTAGTACTAGGGCCATGTCTGGTGTCTGTGTCCCCGGGGCCGAAATCCAACCCCCCCACCACCACCACCACCACCAATGTGAAGTTCAGAACCGGATGACTGGTGTGCCCCCCCTTAATATTAGCAGCTGCCAGAGCTGTCCTTTCCTTTTAACACTAAAGCAGAGCCAGTCAGATGGAAATAGCCTTGCAGTGTCTATAGTCTGTGGTCCTGATGGCAGCTCTGTGGGCTCATAACAGGTCATGCCATCCACTGCAGGGGGGTTGGAGTCTCTAGCGCCCTCTGCTGGTTCATTTGTAACGATCAAGATTGAGGTCAAATTTTACAATTAGTGCAAGTTGTTTTGAGATTTAAGACTTTAAATCTCAAAACAAGACATCTAAAGGTTACAAATAATGAAAGAATAAATACAACCAATCAGTTTTTTCTTATTCAACTTTCAGTATGAGCTGCACTGTGCACTCCATCCTACTGCTGGAATCCTAGAAATGGAACTATTAAAGTCAAGGGTGAAAGATTAGCATGTTTTCTATAGAGATGCCTCATCTCTGTGACACTTGGTTTTGGGGGGTTTTGCAAGAACCTTTTGTATTTTGTCATGAAGTAGCACTTAAAGAATTAACACTTAAAGACTTAAAGAAACACATTTTATTCAATGCACGAATGCTCCTAATATGGCACGCGGGAACAACTTGAATACTTTGACAATAAAATAACTACTTTAAACTACACTAGCCAATAAAAACAACTACCTTTCACAACTTTACAAATGGGTAAAATGAGAGGGCCACCATTATCTGCACCATTACTCTTAAAAATGGAAACTTCTCCCCATCTCAAAATGGGAACCTATTTCCCTGTCAGTGTTTCCACCAGCCTTTATAGATACAAGTGAGCTTACTCATCATAGGGACTTACGGTCCTTAAAGTGCAATTTGCATGAATTTCATTATGCCCTCTGTCTCTGAGGATGAGTTCAGGCGAGTACTCTGGCCTCATGGGGATTTGAATAGCCATAATTTATCAGCGACTACTTTCCAGCTGAGGAGAATTCCTTTGCTTCAAATCAGCTTTAATATTTATGCAATTAACAACACCTCTCCTCGACTCATCATATCTTCCAAGGAAACCGTATTGATTCTTCCTGTCTACACTGTTGCCAGTGACTGAGGGAACAGCTAACACAGCTATCTGCTATCTCAGAGCCTGGCTGGGGTCAAAGCTAACACAGCTATCTGCTATCTCAGAGCCTGGCTGGGGAGAAAGCTAACACAGCTATCTGCTATCTCAGAGCCTGGCTGGGGAGAAAGCTAACTTTACAGTAAGCTGAGTGCCTGGGACAGCAGAAGTTACGTTGGACCTCTTGGTTCTATAAAGGCCTGGTTTTCACGTGCCTCCTGCTCCCTCTGGTGCTGTCCCAGGTCCATGGGCGGTTCTCGCGGTTCCTGAAAGGGCCTGCTGTGGTGGCTCTCCAGAGTCCTCCATGGCAATACCCCTTATCCCCTCCAGCCAGACCCCACACAGGCAGCTCACCCGGGGCAGGTGGGGGGCAAAGACCACTTCCAGGCGGCGGGGGACGCAGCTCTGCTCGCCGGCCGTCACACACCCCCCCAGACGGCGCAGCATGAGCCGCACCATCACCTGATTGGCCCAGGCCAAGCCCAGAGCAGGAAGAACCCGGCTCTCCACCAGACTGAGGAAGAACATGAATAACATTACGCCAAAGTCATAGCTTATAGCTGTGTCATACTGAATATTAATGACAATATACTAATAGTAAGATAAGTAAACATTACAAGACACCAAACACCAGACATTATTGCCTTCCCTGATAGAGCAATCAAATAATGATATTAATATTACGGCTCATATTAATATTAATATTAATAATAATACAAAGTATTAGGCTGGGTTTCAGTAATGGGCTGAATTTGGCAGCTCTTGTTTTTGTTCCAAACATTAATTCTGAGTTCTAAGCAAGACTGTGAAGAACCAGAAGGAGGGTACTCACCCAAAATTACACCTTCCAGGATTTGGACCATCGACAACATCTGTGACCTACAAAATACGTGTAGACATGGCTAAATTCACCTTTTTATGTTCTGCACAGATCATCAGTCAAATGATACCTTCTATCTACAGCAAATACATGTAACATGTGATGGCGATTAATCGTGACTGAAGCTTTTAATAATGGATATTCAAATATAAAATCACAGAATTAATGTAGAATATACATAAAGGAAGTATAATTAAATTTAAATGATATCGTTCAATAGCATCTTTTTAATCTTGTATAAAGAGTCTTTCCTGTGAATTTTGTTGTGAGAACAACAAGAGGATAAACAGCAAAGACATATTTTTTTATAGCCTGTTTTGCTCATATTCACTAGGGGTGCCAATAATTGTGGAGGGCACTTCCCGTTCTTCCCGGCTGCAGTTGGCCTTATTAACAAGGCCCGGGACCCCCACCTGACCTGGACTCTTATCCCACCCCCACACACTAAGTCTGTGTTACATTAACACACATTACATTGCACATTGCTCATCCACATTGCACTCCTGTTTTGCTTTTTGCACTCTACTTTTTTATATTCATTGTTTATATATTTGTATCGTATATATTGTGTTTTTTTGGTTCTTATGTGTAGTACTTTTCTTATGTGTAGTACTTATTTGTGATTTTATGTTATGTGTAGTACTTATTGTGTTTCTATGTTTTTATGTTTTATGTTTACTGTATGCACCTTCACACCAGAAAAAATTCAATAAATCCCATTCTGATTCTGATTCTACATCAGAGCTCAAAACATGCATAATGTTACAAAGCTGTACTATTCTGTGTAAAATTTGTACTATGAACTATGTATGAACTGTTGAAATGTACTAACTATGGCACCACTCAGATTTATGCTGTCAGCATGTGTTCCTCTACTCTAAGTACTGTAACCATACCTGGTTGATGCAGAGAACAGGTGTGTGGTAGGTGTGGCTGAGGCGGTGGAGGGTACTGGAGAAAGCCAGCAGGTGGCGTGTTCTCTCCACCGTCTCGTCCGCCTGAAACTCGTTCCGGAACAGCCCGGCCACAGAGTCCACCACCACCAGACGCACCGATCCCCGAGACAGCAGCACCGGCACTCTCTGAGTGATACAGGTCTGCAGTGCACTCTGCATGAGTACAGCAACAGTGATATAGTATATAGTGAACTATTTACCGCCTTTAACTGCAAATATCACTGCATCTACACCTACAATGACTTTACTCTTCTGAAGGAATGATTATAAATTATATTCCTGTGTATATTCCTGGGTATTCCTGGGTTTTGTTACTTAGTTTCAGACAATTGGATGCAATGTTTACCTTTTCCATATCACCAAGTGTGTTGTCAAAAATAAATGTCAGCCCAACTGCATAATTCAAACTGAATCCTAACTATACAAGGGACTGTACAGTGTTGCAGAGTTGTTACAACTCTGTTGTATAGGATGAAAATTCCTCACCAGGTCTGCAGCGTGTTCTATGTAGATGTTGTCACTGAAGCGAATGCTGCGCACCAGAGCCTTTGGGAGGTCCTGTCTGAGGTGAGACTGCTGGACTATGAGCTGACGGAGCCGCTTGATAGGAAAGGAGTCCTCCGTGCAAATGAATACAGCTCCTAACCACACAGACATTAATTTATGTGAAGACCCACGCCCAACAAAAAAAAAAGGTATGCAAACGACAACACACACACTTACCCACCATACACATAATTTACACACACTCACATAAACACACACACTAGTTAAACGGATTCAAAAAGCGACAAAACCACTCGTCTTTTCATGCTTATTTGCACATCTCACCAGAGCCAAGCCCGCCATGCTCGACTGGATACTGAACGGAGAGGCTGAGCTGCAGTCCAAACTGAGTCTTTCCAGCGCCACTCTCCCCTGCCAACTCCGTTATGCCACACAGTGGGATGCCTCCGCGCAAGAGCGCATCCAGGACAGCACAGCCAAAAGAGAGTCTGTGCCCTGGTTCTAAAGAAGGGCATTCTCCACGCAGCAACTGTAGAGCTGCGTAAAATTAAAGATTTTTGGTCATAGTTATCATTTAAAGCCGTACAACTAAACAAGAATGAAAGTGAATCCACAAAAAAAATCACGGGTACCTGTGACAAGTGGGCGTTTGCAGTAAGCTTGAGCAACAGCAGTATGTAAGTGGTGCACATCAGTCTTTGACAGCTGCGTGAGTCTCTGTAGATCAGAACCCGAGAGGCTCAGAATCTCTTTTGCCGATTTGACATTAGCTGAAAGAATTACAGTGGCCAACAAATGTTTTTTTTTTTAAACTTGCTTGAGATATCAGTGTATAGCCTGGCTGAGATAAGACTGAGTCTGACACGACCATATCAGATATAAGTCGGTTACATTAATCAGACCAAAAACAACATTTTTACATAGGTTTATGGCTGACATAATTAGCTTTACATGATCATCATATTGTCGGTTGCTGGGATTGCAATACTGGCTAGTTAAAAAGCTAGCTAATACTAGGAGTTACCTCTCTTCACAGCTGCTATAATTCGTGGATTTAGGTCAAGCTGTTCCCAGTTCATGTTTTTTTGCAGATATCCATTACAATTGGTAGCTCGTAGTATGTTAAAGTAAGTGTGATTCGCTAAACGATAACTTCATCTCAGCTAGAGCAACAGTAAACATTTTTTTATTTTCCCGGTGAAATTCCGTTTCTTCTTCTTCTTCTTCTATTCAGAGCGGGCACCTACTGCCACCCCCTGGATTGGAGACCCTGAAAACAACCGGGCGTGAGTAAACTATTTCATTTTCATTGAGTGTTCTCTTCCACCTGTTAGCTTACACTTTTTTTATAAACACCGCAAAGACTTCAGTCCCAAAGATCTATCTCTGTGACATCATAAAAGGTTAGTAATAATAACGCGCGCATTGAAGATTCGATTTCTTTATTCTCAAAATAGTAGTCTGCTGGCTCTGCAAAGCCTCCTGCAATGAAGCCCTCGGTGCAACTAGCTTAATTCCTCAATTAGAGTACGGTATGATAAATTGACGATTTCATTGCATATCGAATTTTTTTAAATCTTTTTAGTTTAGTGATTAATGTAAATTACCTTTAACCCCTTGTTTTTTTTTTTACATTCAACGTCTTACCATTGGCTACCACCAGGAGTCATACTCGTGATGAATGGTCATAGTCGCTTTATTCAACTGATCTGTATTTTCTAGGAGCCAAGCTCCTTCTATCCCTTCAGAAATGCCACGTTGCAGAAAGAAGCCATCAGATCATGATGTCAGGTGTGGACATGACATAAGCCAAAGTCCTGTCAGGTAAGGGGAGAAAGAGAGAGAGTGCAATGTGGAGTGAAATATAAATATGAGCACGATTTCAGCAAAAAATCCCTGTCCTTTGCGTGTCATCCATCAGGAATGGTGCTGAGACTAGAAAGCATCAACAGCCACGGACACACACCTATCCATCTCTCACCTCAACTTATCTCCACCCTCCAACCTCTGACTTTGAGGAGCCAACAGCTGGCCCCTCGGGTACATAATCTTACCTCTAAAGAGGAAAGTCACTATAATGCAACATCCTCATTTCACCCCCCCCCCCCCAAACACATTTCCAAAGACCATCCTGTTAATGTACTGATCCTACTGTTTTGTCCAGGTTTGTCAGTATCCAGAAGACACAGTCACTGCTGTCCCCCTTCACACTGTTCTACCTCCTCCAGTTCCAGCAGCAGAAGTGACTATGCAGGCCCTGACTCAGACTGCTCCTCGTTTGATGGCAGTGGCTACCCTCCTTACAGAGACACCTGTTACACACCAGCTCCGAAAGGTAAGAAGCCATGAGGACAACATAGAGGAGAACAAAAATGTAGACTTATGACAGTACCTTGACTAGTTTGTTCTGACTCAGAAGAACAGAAAACATGAGAATTCTGAATGAAAGGAGCCATTGTTTGAGTTTAGAAAATCGCACACTTTAAGTAAGAAAAGATAGATGGATACTTTATCCAGAGGGAAATTTAATATGATTTGGCATTGTACGTCTATCTGAACATCTTGGCTCTGCTGGCTTTGTTTTCTTAGTTTATTGGCTGGTTGGAGTGCACAGGAGATTCATAGGCTTTGCTGTTGACCTCAGAAGATACCTGTGCTCCTTGTGGTTGCCACCGGACATGCTTCTATTCCGAGGGTGAGTCTGACAGCATGCATTTAAATCCAAGATGTTTTATTCAGTTATTTATGCAGTGGCAGAAAGATGTCTGGGCAGATTAGATGTGAGGTAGGCTATCCGAGTTGTGTATGTGTATGTGTATGTGTGATGTACATCAGACTTGTAAAACTCAATGTTCATGTTGGTGCCTAGGGACTATCAGCCCCTGAGAAGAAAGGCTTTGATGGTTGCTGGTCTAACACTTTTGGGATTAGGTAAGAAACACAATAATTGCACTGTATTTTTGCGTAAAAAAAAAAAGAGAACCTGGACATATGCATGTATGTTTGTATGTATGTATGCATGTCTGTCTACTGATTTGTATGTTCAGGTTTTTGGTTCGGGATCCCCCTCCTTTTTCGACAACTCTCATCTGGATCAGTAAATACTGGAAGTGGCACAAACCTGGCCAAGGTTAGATAAGCCAGAATGGAAATCACGATTCTGTTCGCTTTTGTGATCACATGTGTCATTACACCGTCCTGAAACTATTCTTTTTCACTCACTGGTGTTTCTACGCTGTATATCTTAACATGTGCCTTTTAAAGATCCAGGAACAATTGACGGATATCCAAAAGCAGCTTGCAGAGAAAGAGGCCAGGTGGAAAGAAACCCTACTGAAAGAAATCGGAAGTTTACAGGTGAAACTCTTTGAATATGCATCAGGATGATAAAGAGGGAGGAGTGACAGTAACATTGACTGACACTGTTGTTATTTATTCCCACTTTAGAGTGAAGAGAAAATTACATCAGGTGTAAGTCCCCTCTGAAAACACATCTTTATTTATTGAATACATATGTATGTGATAATGCCAGAAAGACAAACACTTGTGAAAGTGCAGCCCAAATCATATGACAACCACATTATTTTATGATAGCACGACAACAATATAGTACCATTACTGTTGTCATTACAACAGTGATGTCGTGTTTTTTCTTTTTACAGCAGTTGTGACAAACATCTCCTCTTGTACTCCACATCTTCTCACTTGTCACAGCTTAAGATGGAATTGTCCAACTGGCTGCAGGAGTACCTGTTTACAGGTTCTAGTTCTAGTGCAGAGGGTGTAGTTCTCTGGCCTGAACTGAAGGTGGTGCTGGAGAGTATGGAGAAGAGGCTGGTGCAGCAGCTAGCAACTTCTCAGGTGTCCTGGGACTAGCGTTCATTTTAAGAGTTATCAAAGGGATTGCTGAGGAGAGAAGATTAATTTGTATTTATGTAAACACATAAATAATACTAAAACCAGATTTTTATCACATGAGTAGGATGCAGTATTTGTATAGCTGAAAATGGATCCAAAAGGGATCAGTAGGTGACAACTGCACTTTTTGTGCCCAAATCAGGATGTCCGAAAGACCGTACAGGAAGCACTCAGTCGATACAACGCTGATGGAATTGGCATGACAGACTACGCGCTCAAATTTTCTGGTATTTTCTGAATGGACATTTATACATTTATTAATAACACGTTAATAATGTATTTTACTTTTTTCATGGAATAACATTCAGTATCCCTTTACTTGTGTATGTACTTGACAAGGAGGCAAAGTGATCACATCTCAGTACACTAAACCATACTGTCCACAGTCACTTCAACTCTGCTCAGAAGGACCTAGTGCTGTAATAGAGGTGATTTTTCTGTCATAGATGCCAACAGACAAATTTGTATCTATTGAAAGTAGGCTTAAAACGTAGGCTACCTAGCCAAGGATATACCACAAAAAAAATGTCAACAATCGTAGTCCATTTCATTGTATGCCGCAAAAATACTATTTCCTGAGGTGGCTGAAAATGAATGTAAACGAATAATTTGGGTTTACACCAGACTTACAATCAGTGCCTTTAGTTCTCCATTTTTTTAATTACTACTGAGTAATAACTAAGGACTGCATCACCACTTGGTGGTCCCGTCTCTGTTCTTACCCTTTGCCTACGAAGCCAGAGGTCTACCCAGGAAAGTGCTGGGCCTTCCGGGGAAGCTACGGCTCGGTCACCATCGCTCTATCCCAGTCAGTGAGAATCACACATGTGACTATGGAGCACCTACCCAAGAGTCTGTCTCCAACTGGTCAGATTGATAGCGCTCCACAAGACTTCGCCGTATATGTCAGTTTCTTGACCTCACCACTAACTAGTAAAACATTTTTTTTTATTAGAACTGAATGACAAAACTAACTTGTAGTTACAGTAAATATATAAAATAGCAACATTTTAGTGCAATTATCTTTTCAACAGTACTCTCCCACTCACTCACCCTAGGGAATTCATCACGTTGCCCAGAAACAAGAGGGGGTTTTTCTTGGAAAATTTGCCTACAGCCAAGATGGAGACCCTATCCAAACCTTTGAATTAAAGGCAAGATATCTGGTCTACAGCCAAACAATATTATGTCTATATTTGTTTACAGGCTGGTAACATGATGTGTTGACCTATTTCTTACCCTCAGGACCCTGTTAAGAATGTCTATCCTGTGGTGGAGCTGAGGATCCTGACCAACTGGGGTAACCCAGTGTACACATGTCTGTATCGATTCCGTGTGCATGGCCAGGCCAAGAATGCATAGGAGCATTGCACTCATACTACTTCAAGAAAAAGAGCGCATCTGAAAATATTACTTTAGTGACCAGCACAAATACCGTGGCAAGTGAATAAATAAAAAAAATACTGAAAGTAGAATTCTGTCTCTCACTCACAAATGTTTCTCCGATTAATATATTTATATTAATTATTGCACAGGCATATGCAGGCAACACTTCTGTACTTCTGTTCATTTATAAAACAGGGCTGAATATAGTATTAGGTCCACATTAGATTTCTAGTGGTCTTTAACTCCACCCCACTATCTACGCTCCATCCAGAAGGGAAAAGGCGCGCAGTCTAACGTCAAGAGCGCGGTCAGTAGGAAATGCATTCAGACAAAAGTATTTTCCAACTCAGGGGTGGTAGAACAGTTAGAAATCCAAACATTCATCTACAAAATTAGTAGAGCAGTATATGTGGCAAACCCGATATAAGTATTCGTACTTATATCCTTTTGTAGCGTTTTACTGTCGTCTATGAAAACAATGCGCTAAAATTCATGTCATATTTTCTTTACCCTCCCCTACGGAAGCCACCTTGATCCTAGTAGATCATCCCGGTGGTTCATGCCTATGAGTACCAAAACACTGGCTATCCTAATAGACAGACATGGATATATTATCACTTTGATTATTTTGTCCCTGGCAACTCAAGCATTTCTTTAAAGAGGTAGGGGTCACATTTAATTTCAGGCTGCGGAAGTTAAGCTTGCTACAAAACCGCTGTAAGTTTCTTCACTCATCCGATAAAGTTAGTTAGCTAGCTAGCGGAGTTAGCGAGACGTAGGTAGCCCGTCCTAGCTACTGAAAGGCTCATTAAAAGGGAACCTACTGACCCACCGCGTTTAATGTCACTAAGCGCAACTTACATTTAACTACGTTTTCCTTGCATGCACTAATGAGGCAAGCATAACAAGTTAGCATGCTTAGAATCTATATAAGAGGAGCTAGCTGGTAAGTTAACATGTCTTTGTATTAACAGTTAGAGCTAGCTAGCTAACCTCATGATATAACCGTTGATAATGCAATAGAAAAGAGAGTCAGATAAAGGGAACTTGTAAGTGATGCTGTTTTTACTTAAGTGACGTGATAATTCAGTAGTAAGTCATGCGTTTAAATTTGTATGAATGCATAACGCTAATTCTTTAATGTCACTGTTAGTAAGCACGCGAGTTAATTTATTGGTTATGAATGGATGGTGCCTAATTAGAGTGCCCATTCTTCCCCCATCTCTAGATTTATTTCGTAGCCTACTCCTACCGGCATCATGAGTTCACGGGTATGCAAGACTTGTGGATGCTCAGACATCGATGTTGACCAAGCCCGCGGCAGTGCTGTGTGCATGAGCTGCGGGTCTGTCCTGGAAGACAACATCATTGTGTCTGAGGTCCAGTTCGTGGAAAACAGCGGAGGGGGTTCGTCAGCTATCGGCCAGTTCGTCTCAGCTGATGGTGAGTCCAGCCTTATGCGGTGCCAACACTGAATGTCTATTGCTTTGTTGTGGTTTAGTTGAAAATAAGTCAGTATAACCTGCAACAGTGTGCTATTTAAACAGTCAATAGAATGCCGTAAAGTTTTGGGTGATGTGCACGATGTGGACTGTTGCACTTAAATGCATTGTTAATGAAGTCATTTTTTTTCTTAGCTTTATTGAAACTGAGAACTTTACTGTGAATTAGAAACATGTTTCAAGTTGAAATTGGTCCAAATCCCAGAGTACAGTTTGTGGTCAGGTAGTTTATCACCTTTGCTGTAGGTTTGAGTTAAAAAGCAGTCTCAACTCACCTACAGTGATTATCCAAATCAAGTGATCAGAAGTCCGATCAACCTGGTGTGAGAAAAGGCGCAGTACTTAATGTGGCAATCATGAAGTTATATTTCATAAAGATTAGACATAGACCAATAGAATTTAAAAGGAGAGTACGGTTTTAGGGGACCAGGTTAGGTGTTGTGATAATGCTCAGGCATTATAGTTAATAGTTCAAGTGTAACTTCACCCCCAGCTCTGAGCCCAACAAAATAAAATAATAATAATATAAAAAAGATAGATAACTGGGCAAGGGGCCGAGAAGGATTAGGTTCTAAACACCTGTGAAATATGAGTCTCGATCAGCAAATGAAAATGAGACCTACACCTCACGGGTGAGGTTTGAAAGAGGTGGGCCGCCCATTTCATGTTGTGGATATGAACCACAGATGACATGTTGAGCTAATTTCAACCCATGAAATGCATGCAACTTTTATAAAAAAAATGGGAATTTTGTCAATATTAACACTAGCATTAATGCGTCATCACAGTTCAGTCAGATCATTTAGTTTACCGCTCAAAAGACACTTCAGGATGGAGTTACACTTTAATTTCATGGTTCAAGCATTTCATGAAGGTCACTCTTACCTCTCTCAATGCCTTTATGCACACTAGGTCCCAATTGGCGTCTGGTGCTGCGAATGTCAGTTGAGCTTGGTGCTGGTTGTGATGGTCTAGGTTTGGCACGTGCACTCACACTCACAATCAAATCCTTTAAGCCGGTTTGAAGATATGATTGTGCGTCTGTTACTTGATTAGCTCCATAGTCAGGTGAAGGTTGGTAGTCTGTCGTCACAGGCTTTGTGTTGGGAGTTTGTTTATCATCATTGCTGTGTTGAGTCAAGTCACGATGCAAGTAAGCAGTGATGAACTCGCTGTGTTCTTGTGGGTCGTGAGCCGACTGTCCTTCAGGGTGATGCGTCAAGGATAGGTTTGAAATTTCCTGGACGTTTCCTTCATTGGGGTTGGAATTTTGAAGTGATGTGTCTTGGTGGGGAGGAGCAAAATGTGTGGGAACAAAATTCTGAAGCATGTTTCTGACTTTATGAGTCATACCATCTAGAAAATGACGCGAAGCCAATCGAAATGCTCCGACACTTCTTGGAGCATGTTGAACGGTGCTGTTGGTCTCTTCCAATTTAGGCCAACTATGACTCCGTAAGGAATCATGGTGGACTTCACCATCCTGGGCTTCTCCTAAGCTACTTTGTTGATGTCCATGAAGGATCTCGTCAACCCTTCTCACTGGAGGAGTAGATCCGTGCTGGCTTAGAGATTGAGCATTCAAATGTTGGCCAGTTGAAAGGTCACTGAGGCCGTCAATGTGAGACTCAAAGGAGCCATCAGATTTGGCAGTACTTGTCCATGAATGATTTTGAACAAGTTCCATCAAGCCGCTGCTTCTGTGTCCAAGGCTTGTAGTGTTTTTTGCCTCACTTGATGCCAGCGTTGCACTGCTACCACCACTGCTAGCGGCATAAACAGGCATAGGGCTAGAAGGGGTGAGGGAATCAAGGGTACTATAGTCAGGAGATGGATTGTCAACAAGGGCTTCATTAGGATGGGATTTCATATCATGGAAAATGTCATTTTCTTTGTCCTTGGGGATACTGACCAAATCTTTATACAAAACATTACCCAAACTGTTAGCATTCAGATCTTGGACAGAGTTATAGCTATGATAGATGGGAGTGCTCTTTTTCCAAGGAGCCCAATCCAAATTAGCACTGGCAGGTGATGGAACCTTGTTGGAAGGATGCTGCTTTGCAGGTAGCTGATAGGCATCAAGTAGGTCACTGTAGGTTTTGTCAGTTGAAAAGCCAGGGTTGGTTCCTTCTGCGTCCTCCTTTGGTAGCACATCTAGTTCACTGGACAGTGAGCCACGTTCAGAGTATCGGTCAGCACTCCGAAAGAGAGGCCATGTTGGCGTTAGAAGAGAATCCCTGGCTGGGTGAATACCGCCATAAGGGAGAGACTCTGTGCTAGTTATGTCATTTGTAGACTCTAAAACAGTATTGCCTGGACTTTCAGAATCAGCTGAAGTTTTGTCACCACAGCTAACTCCATTCACTGTCCCTTCTGCAGACAAAAAGGTAATGGTCAGTAATCAGTAGCAATCTCAGAGTAAAGCCAAATAATTTAGTGAATAAATAAAGCAGTTATTCCTTACCATTTACAGAAGGGTTCTTTTTAACATGAATTGAACCAAAGCCAGGTTCATCTGACAGAAATATCCCCTCCACAAATAAACTTTTTACAGAGGTTAGTGGATAGAAACACTGCACGGTCAGCCTGTAAGGAGAATGAGGTGTTATGATTCATCTAATGGACTAGTTTTCCAGATGCCATTGAATAAAAATGCTATAGTGATTACCTGAATTTAGAGTCCCTTGTAATGACTGGGTCGCTCTTTGGAATGTACTGTTTAGCAGATACAATCTCATTTTCATAGACAACATAAGAGTCTCCAACCTGAAGGACATTAGACAGACACAACAGAACATTTGTGAAAGCTCATCGGTCAGAACAGTTGTACATTGAAGGCAAATCGGTTCATAAAATAGTACCATGAATTTAGTTCCACATGTGTTTAAGCCGAAAGAGAACAGGATTCTGGTGTCATGAGCTTCTTGTGGTTTACAGTTTGTATCTGTTAATGTTATTCGTCTTGTTGGTACTGTGGGCCAGGTGGAGGTGGTTTTCGTGACGAGAGTCATGACTCCCTCCGTTGAACACACTGCAGGGACATCATAAGTGTTTCACCACCATTTTGAAGTACAGTTCAAATGGAGTGCATACAGCATTGCAGAGACATACATTTATGTGAATGTGTCAATACTTACCAATTAGCTCATCAGTTTGGAAAGTACAGTATTTTGTTGTGACGCTCTGAATATCCAACGTTTTTGTATCTCTTGCTATTACTTCAAAGATGCCAATAAACTGCTTCAGGGTAATCTTCTAGAAAGACGTGAACAAAGTACAACATCTTTAGGACAGGAACATGCAGTAATACTCAGTATGCTATACAACCAGCCCCCTCTTCCCCAGTATCACAAAGTCGACATAAATATTAATGTTACCTCATATGTGTAGCCACGGGTAAAAACGGGCACTTCTAGGATCATGCCCTGAGTGTCATTTCTCAGTATGTATCCACGTCGCCTTGCAAGCTCCGTTGTCAGTAGATCATGGCCTATGCCAACCTCCCAGAGGTAATCCGGGGTGGGCATGCTAATTTGAAAGATGATGCTGCTTTCTCTGCAGGTGGCAGTGATGTCAGGAGGAACTGAATGGTGTGATAAAGCAAGATAATAAACCAATTAATTCTGGGTGGATTCTGATAATTCCCCCATCATGCATTCTGAAAGCCTAAATAGTTCTTACAGGCATTGTGGAATTGTGCCACAACTGAGGCCAGGTGATAGAATGGTTCTTCTTGTGGTAGAACATATAGGGTGTAGTTGATGTTCAAAGAATATTGCAGCAGTCCAGCGCCTAAATACTGTTAGAGAGATTAGTACTGGCACATCAGACAAAGTGGTTGTATATCAAATTCACCTGATGCCCCATGTTATGTGGAACGAAAATCATCAGTTTACTGGAAAACTGTTGAGGAGGCTATTGAGGTTGTCAGGAGACCTTGGAGACACTGCCAACATACCAATAATGACAACTACAACGATATGAGCATTCACACTGACTGATTATAAGGAAATGTTTTAAAATCTGATGGATTCTGGTTGTCAGTGTTTTTATCGTTCACACAATCGCTCTGAAAGTGACGCCCAGCGATATCGTTCTACTTGTTATGGTCATAGTGTGTGGTGGACATGCTATTGTTATATGCTAGAGTGATATTTAAAACTATAGTATTTACAGTTATTGTTATCAGTATCTTTGGCTGTGTGGACAGGCCTTTAACCCCTGGTGAAAGCCATTAAAGATGACCACACAAATGCAATTTATGCAAACTTCGGTCCACATCCTAGATATTTTTACTTCGATACTTACGGCCTGATGCACTACAGGATCATCAAATGGGACCTCCAGAACATAGCCGTGGGTGCCATTCATATTGGAGAGGGTCATCACAGAGTAGCCACGCTGAAAAGCTTCAGGTATGGTCAGGAAGATGCCATTAAGCTTCAGGGACACCAGCTCAGCGTCCGAGGGGAAGTGTCCTAGCATGACAGTAAACTTGCGCTCATCAAGGACCGTCTCTGTTGGAAACAAGACAGAAAATATGGCTTTCAGACACCATGCAATAACTGATGTACCAGTAGTAGTGTGGTTTGTGACATTGTGCTGCCTTGGGTGTCAGGAGGCTTACCATCTGTGGTAAATGGGTTTCGGTAGATCAAGGGAGTCCGCAGCAGTCTCATCATCCTGTGCCTGGTGTGTTCAGTGGTATTGTTGGCATACACCCGCGAGAACATGTGCTCGTAGTACATGAAAATGGCATAGAGTTCGTGGTAGACATTATCCAGCACAAAGCTCTGTAAATGCAAACAAAGATGCCATTTCTCTGTTCATGAGGGCAAGCCCTTTAATTTCTATGCCATGCTTCAGTGTGCCCATTTTATGCCCGAGTGCACGGTAGAGCTCTGACCTTTCTGTACCCGCCTCGAGCTCCGAAAGGAACGCTGATGTTTATCATCAGCCCCGTGTCCTCCAAGCTGTGGTCCCAGGCTCTCCAGGCTGTCTCCTCCATGAGCTGACCGTCAATCCCCATGCTTATCTGGTTGCTCGCAAATGAGGAAGTGTCCGGCACCAGTGGAGTCAACACACGGGGAACGGCCCAGTGCAGCTTCTCCCTGTCAAAAGTGCCAGGGTCTGAAACGGGTGGAGCGATGGAAAAACAGATTACTGCAGTCACAAGTCAAAAGACATTTTCGATCACATTAAGTGGAGCGATGGCAAGACGAATGACAATCATCCAGAAGCCAAGGACATTTTAAATGGCATTACCCAGCTGTGCAACTATGTAATGATTAGTAAAAGTCTAAATCAAAGGTCACGTCGTTTTAATCACAGAATGATAATCTGTTGGCACATTCCATTGAGGACATCTATGCGTATGCAAATAACTCCAGATTAAGATGACTCACTGATCGTGCAGGCTGCTGACATGTCAAGCATCACAACCGCCCATTTCTGCCTGTAGTACACAGTGGCATTGATGACCTCTGTGGCAACTCCATTAACCTGACAAAGAAAGCTCAAGGCACTTGAATTGAGAAACATGATTGATTTCAAAACCCCAAAGGATTCCTTTATTATTAAGCCGAGTTTTAGTGTCCTTACAAGTATAAAGTCTTACATTTTGTTTAAAAATAGACCAAATCAAGATATTAGATACAAAACTTGGGAGTTGTTAACAATGGAACTCATCACTTAGGCCAGGGGTACTCAATAGGCGGACCCCGGTCCAGATCCGGACCCAGACGCAATCAAATGTGGACCGAAGCCAAAATCAAAATTTTTATTTAAATCATGATCCAAGCGAGTTTTCATTGTTGCGTGATTTCGTGCTATATATTTTTGTCCTATTCTATCTGGTTTCTATCTTCCGTGTCCAATCCAGAGGTCCAATCAGGAGCTGTAATAACAACATCACTATGACAACTCACTCACTCAATGTTGGCCGCAAGCTCTGTGGGTCACGCAGGTTGTGTGTGTCAATGGCAACAACGCGGGCAGATAGATTTGTGAACGGTATCTGTTTATCAGCGAACGTAAATTTTGGCGTGCTCTAAACCCGACAAAAAACTTTACGAATTTAAGAGAGTGGACTGACAAGTAGCCTATGCATTTGTGCTGCCTGTGGGGAGCACAACACCGATGTGTTTAATCTGCAACGAGACGGTTGCCCTTGTCAAAAGTGGTAACGTGAAACGTAACTATGAAACAAAGCATGCACACTTTGAACAAAATTACCCCCAGAACTCTGAGGTAAGGGCCAGAAAAATAAACCAACTGCAATCCTCATACCAAGCAACATGCAATGCAATAGTTAGATCAGCCACACAACAGCGTGCATGCATACCTCAACATACTGTTGTCAGTCTGCCTTATCAACCATGAATATGGTGCAAAACAAATACAGGAGCACACTCACTAATGAACACTTACATCAGTGCCTCCGCCTGGCCCTCACATCTTTAATGCCCAAGTTTAACGCACAAAAAGGTGTCACCTTTCACACAAATAAGGCCAGACCACATCACCTTTTGTGCATAGTTCAAACTTTTTTGTTGGAGTTATGTTTTTGGATTTTGACCGTCACTGTTCCGGACCCTGACCTGAATGGAAATTTGGCGAGTGGACCTTTTGGGTTTCTAATTGAGTACCCCTGACTTAGGCTATCACGTGTTCATAAATGTCACAGCTAGGCTGAACAGACTAGGCATGGACCACATAATTTTACACAGACCAAGTTTAATTTGACCAAGATGTTGGCTGCACCTTTACAATCATACCTTTGTGTCAACATCACCACATCTTAAATCAGGCCAATATCTGACTTAAAGTGTCCATGTAAACACATAATAGATGTAGTACTACTCACCAAAACGATCTCGGAATGAGGCTGTTTGTAGGTGGTGCGGAACACTACCCTGGTTGGGCTGGTGTCCAGCACATAGCCCTGGGTGTAGGCATCGTTGAAAGACATGGTCACCATGGTATGCTGATCCTTCATGAGCATCACTTGCCAGGTGTCACTGGCAGTCCAGCGAGCCTAAGTAGTTGGTAGTGAAGATAGCCACTCACTGCAGATCTCCACAAGGTTATAACTTAAGATGACAAATGCATATATCCATCAAGAAAGCTGGTCATTTCACTTAATACACATTTTTACATAAACTTTACAGTTTTACAACTTCACAATTATACATAGCCTTAAGAATTGGCCTTTTGTCAGTATGTGACAAAACAGACCTCAGTAAATCCTACAAGTCTCTATATACATGGTAGAAAGGTGAAACCAGTGCATCCTACAAGTCTCTTTATACATGGTAGAAAGGTGAAACCTTTGGTCTTACATTGTATGCATCCTTTTGCAAAATACAGCAGAAAAATCAAATTTTGCAAATGCTTACAGATATATGCCCTGATGACCCACGGACATCTTAAAACAAGGGGTTCTTACTGTACTTAAGGCAGCGTTCCAGGACTCCTTGGACATTCTCTCATTGGCTTTGCAGGATCCATGCTTTTCCACTGTGACCTGCAGCAGGAAAGTAGGGTGTCTTAGCGAGATCACAGTTACTAACACCTATCATTAATTATTCAGTTATACGAATTCATATAGTGGCAACAACAATTAAGATTCTCAACTTCAGGTGTAATTTGATTGGCTGTTAAGCTCAAATATCAACAACCTTCCGCCAGAATTTCCAACTGTATCTTTCAGTTAGTGGTACCTCCATATAGTTCTCCTCACAGAGGACCTCCCTGCTGGACCAGGCCAAGGGCAGTCTGCAGGTCTCATCCATCCAGTACCTCGTCTCTTTGTCCTCTTTGTCCGTTACAATGATATTGAACAGGAATCGAAACTCCTCATCGTTCTACAAGATGTGTTTTTAGTTCATCGGTCAGTAGTGCACAGCATGATTCAGATTGATTTCAGTCAGGCCTTGTGTCCTGGTAATATTTCGGTTCACAACGAGTATGCACTTAAGACATCAAGACATAGGCTACTGTATTGCTAGATGTGTGTGATTTAATCCATTTAAGTCTATATGAAGGTTTATCTAGCATATTATTCAAATCCATAGATATGATACCTGATTCTGCGTATAGCAGGAAAAATAAGAAGCTCTGAGGGTAAGACGGCCGTTCATGTTGACGTTGCTGATGGTATAGCCACACCTTGCCGCCTGGTCGTCATCCACTGGATGTACACCATACTTATCTGAAGATAAATGCAATTTGAGTAAACTAAGGCACATAAAATGGCTGGGTTGTTTGCAAAGTGTTCTGTTGGCCATAAATGGAAGTGGGGATGGCCCACTGTCAATCCTAATCTCATTACTTGCGCTTGCAACCTCAAAGCACATTTGAAGGCATCACATCAGTATAAGGGTGAGAAATTGGAGGGGGAAATGACTGGAAGCGGACGGGTAAACAACCCTCCCCTAACTTGTCCACCTTTCTACCACGTCTCGAAAGTGTTCCTCTAAAGTGCACTTTAGGAGTGCAAGTTCGAGTAATGGGATTAGGCATCACTCACCCACGGCTTGTAGTTTGGGTGCGGCACCAGCGAAAGCCTCGTCTATAGACAGCCACAGGTATCGATCCCGGCACTCTGTCTTAATGGCACCTGTGTGAAATAGAACTAGAGGTTGAGTTTTGCCGTCATAACCTGAATTCCACTAGTTTGAAGGACAGTTGCACAATGCTGACTTGCACATTGTGTGTGCTGGACAAATATACCTTTCGGAGCCAAGTCGATGGCGTTTGCTCCAAATGATTTTGAGCAAAGCAGTGAAAGTCTGTAGTGGTGAAATTGGTTGTTTGTCATTCACTTTGATTTACATCTAAAAGGGTCTGCATGTATCAAACACAAAAAAACACAAACATCCACAAGTTCAAAACTCAGTTCATAGGAGGTATTTTAAACTTACCCAATGTAAAAGCTAAGCCCCACTGCCATTGTCTAATTAAAGTTACAGTACCACAAGCTGGACAATCAGTAAAAGTCAGCTATAGCTAGCAGCACGAGAGAGCAATTTAGAGGTCAGTGTAGTTTTGACTTTCAGTCCAAACAGCCTCTGGAGCTTTCAGCAACACACCAATTGATCAAACAAGGACTTGGCAGGTGCAGGAAGGAGACAGGTGCCACTAATTAAGGGAGTGCATTTGAATAGGAGGACCTGCAATGCTCATTTCGAATTAAATATCTTCTGGCATCTTGATACTAATCCAAAGTCTGTCTGAACTGATGAATATTTTTGAGCAGCTCTGTGCAAAGTGTCTTAAACTGCAGAAAGGCTGTTTGGACTGGTGGCTGAGTAATTGTACTTTTGGGTGTATTACCACTAGATGGCGATGCTGTGTCACGTTCTTAATTCCTATCTGAATTTGTGCTTGTTTTAATTTTGAAGCTAATTTTGATTTATTGACCAAATTAGGCCAAAGTGCCCCATAATGTCCATCATCAGGCCCTATTAACTTATCAATCCCCAGTTGAATTTACCTAGATTGAGATCTTCAGATGGGAGTAATCAGTCACTTACCTGGTGCAGTACATGTAGCTTACTGATATCATTTTAATGTGGCAATGAGCCTTTAATGAAATGCATAATGAAAGGTAATTGTAAGGTGTTCTTACTCCGGATCATGTATTATGTAATGAGAAGAGCATGCAAGGGGTGTACGGTCGTGCTAGTTGTCCTCATTCCTGTGAAGTATTCTCACAGGACACAGCTCAGACCAGTGTGGTGTGTTTGCATCATGTGTTAGAAGCCACAGCCATTGAAGCTGGGAGTATTTTTGGAACGGTTTGGGATTTACACCCTGTGCACTGGAGGCCCCTCTCTAAATTCATCAGGTCTCCAACCCCCCACCCACACCCCAACCCTCACCCTCGCCCTACGGATGAAAGAGGCAGTAGCCCTACCCCCACCCCCACCCCGATCCCCAAATCAGTATTCCGGTCTTGAGCGTGCCAGAGACGGCCCCGGTTGGAATGCGGTGGGGCCGGGCCGAGTCGTTTCCCAGAGTCCTGCCTGATCAGAATAATGTAATTAAGGCCACAGCAGGGAGCACATGATCAGTCTCTTTTGTCTCTTCTGCACATTCCTCTTCTCCTTCTCTCCCTCCCTTTCTCTATCCCACTTTCCCCCTTTCTCTCCCTCTCTACCCTCTCCTACACCCTATCTCCCTCCCTCACTCCCACCCTCTCTCTCTCCCTCTCTACCTCCCTCTCTACCTCCCTCTCCTCCACCCTCCCTCTCTCTCCCTCTCCTCCACTCTCTCCCTTCTCTCTCTCTCTCTCCCCCTTTCTCTCCCCTCTGTCCCTCTGCAGGCCCAGCGAAGGCCCCTGTCCTTGGGAGCGGCTTCCATACCAGCCTGGGAAAGGAGTCCCGCGCTCAGACGCTGTCGAACGGTAAGTTTCAGCACACACACACAATCACAATCATAATCACAATCACATAGTCTCTCTCTTACGCACACACACACACACACACACACACACACACACACACACACACACACACACACACCACACACATACAGATAATCCCCCTCCCCCCCACACACACACATTGAAACACCCATACACACAGAGTTACACATACACTATACACTCACACAGACAGTAGGGCCAATGATTTTCTGTTTCAAAAAAATGCATTTTCCGTTTCACATTTGGTGAATTCTGTTTTTTTTCCGTTTCAGCTCATTTTGTTCACCCTGAGGTATATTGATGGCTTAAAATGAGTGAATAATATGTGCCCTTCTTAGATTGTTGTTTGCCAGCATTAACAGAACAGAAGACTAAACATTTTTTGTTTTAAATGCGATTGGGAAGACGAGCAAGTGAATGTGACTGAATGTGGATTTAGCGGACGTGTGTGGGTCAACCGTTAAAAAGGGGGCGTGGCCGGAGCAGAGTTCAGCGCAGACGTAACATTTTCTCAGTGGTTTTGTTCTTTAATTAATGTTTGTTCATTGCTGCAATCGTTGTTGTGTTTATTTGAAAGAAATATAGCCTTGCAGCCCAAAATACAGGGGAATTTGGGCGATTTGTATGCACAAAATGATGTTTCCGTTTCAAAGTTGCAATTCCATTTCAAAGTGTTCATTCCGCGAATTCCGTCTGTTTTCCGTTATCGCGGAAATCATTGGCCCTAAGACAGCAGTCATTAACACACACACACAAAAAAGAAGGCCTTGACTCCGTAACAGTCACAGCCAGGAGCCAGAATAAAGGATGGCGCGGGCGTGTGAACCAGGCTGACTGCCCCACTTGCACCCCTAACTGCCAACCCAGGCCAAATGTGGCAAGCCTCAACAGGCACCCTCCATCAAAGAGCTGCCCCACCTTCACCCGCCCCTTAATAGCTACGCCCGTATGTATGTGTAAAGCTCCGCCTTATTTATGTGTGAAGGCTTAGAAAGGGATCAGCACCCCTCTTAGTTTAAATTGCCATTGCGAGATTATCATTTATAATATGGGTGCACTGTGTGATTTATCACAAATAACACAGTAGCCAATCCTCATGGCAAATTCACTTTGGGAGGATTTTGTGTGTTAATATATTTATCATGTGGGGTGTGTAGACACATCAGTTTGTCTTTGCACAAACAGTCCTTTCCTCTATCTAGGAGTGTGTTGGATATGTTGGTTCAGTGTGTGTGTGTGTGTGTGTGTGTGTGTGTGTGTGTGTGTGTGTGTGTGTGTGTGTGTGTCTGTGTGTGTGTGTGTGTGCATTTACATTTAGTCATTTAGCAGACGCTTTTGTCCAAAGCGACGTACAAGGGAGAGAACAGTCAAGCTAAGAGCAATAAAAAGCATGGTGTAACAATAAATACTACTTTACATGAGAATTAGAAAACAACGACCTAGAAAAAAGGAAAAAGAAGGGCAGGAATGTAACTGCTGAAGTGCAAGTTAAGCGCTGGTCAGGTGCCAGTTAGGAAGGGAGGTGCTCTCTGAAGAGTTGGGTCTTCAAAAGCTTCTTGAAGGTAGAGAGGGACGCCCCTGCTCTGGTAGTACTAGGCAGTTCGTTCCACCAACGTGGAACTTCAAATGAGAATAGTCTGGATTGCCGTGCTTGCACAGACGGCAGTGCCAAACGACGCTCACTAGACGAGCGCAGCGTCCTGGGTGTAACATTTGCCCTTACAAGAGCATTTAGGTAGGTGGGAGCAGAACCAGCAAGCACTGTGTGTGTGTGTGTGTGTGTGTGTGTGTGTGTGTGTCAAGGTTATTATAGTTAACGAAAACTAACGAAAAAACGAAAACGAGGTGTGATTTTTCTTTTCGTTAACTGAAATAAAAATAAAAACGAGGCTTTATAAAAAAACGATAACTAACTGAAACTGTATTGTGTCTTTACAAAACTAACTAAAATAAAATAGAATTATAGAGAAAATGTCCTTAGTTTTCGTCTTTGTCAATGTATTTCATAGATGTCAATTGATTTCATACATAGCGTCTATCTTCCGCCGTACCACTTTTACTACACGCCCCTCACCTGGTATTATGGCGGCAAAAGTCGGGAGAAAGCGACAGAGTCCTATTTGGGATTACCTGGAACAGTAACGTGCGGTGAGGTTCGTGGCTGGTGAGGCACTGACTCTTTCAGAGTCAGATTTACAAATATATAAACCCAATACAGTATCTTAAATCACCATTCAATTGGCAGCTTGCACATTGACTACTGGTTGTTTTTCATATCAGCATTCTAACATAGGTAAGGTGGCTACATACAGTTGGCAGCTGCTAGCTTGTGATGAACTCGTGTTAATATGTGTGATTATGTACAACTTTAGCTGCAATTTAAGTTTAATTTCTCAAAATCAGCTCACCAAAGTGATCACAACCACTTGTTTGATGTTAAATGGCTTTACATAGACATTAAACAATCCTAAGAGAACGGGAAATTAACGGAGCAAGGGCTTTCTCTGATATCAATGTAATGTTAGCGAATGAGGGGTGAGATACCCCCCTGCTAATATTTAGTCTCCGCTGTACGTCCAAAACCAAATCTATTCTTGAGGTTCAAAATATTTTCAAAACATTTTGGCTTTGGATGTGAGAAGTCGATCGAGTTATCTTCTGTCCCGTCGTTTCAAGCATTCATTTTAGCTACGGCATTGGTCTCCCATTATTGATCAATTCACGTTTTGATTGAAAGTCCAGTTATGAGAAATGTTTTAGCTTAGCTATAGAATCTTCCATTTTCGTAGTCAATGTCAAATATAAGAAGAGTAACGGCAGAACAAGAATAAACCCGACCGGTGGGCTCTCGCATGCTCCCTTTATTGAAGCAGAGGTACTATTTGCCTCCTCTCCGTGCTTTTTCACTGCGGCTTTACGTCAGATCAGCAAAACTAAATAGGTTCTACGCATGCGCTCAACCTAGTTTGTGAGGGATTGCGCAATCTGAGATGAGGCACAGCTCGTCGCTGCCTCACCGTCTCGCTGTCTCCTGTCTGTTTTAACAGGACATGCGCAAATTCTGTTTTTATTACATATTATTTATTATAGCTTGTATCTTCTATTCATTTTGAGCATTTTGTTTTGACTGCCCCCCCCCCTTGGTTTCTTGCATTCCGCGGTAAAGACTAAAACTAATACTGAAACTAATAAAAACTAAACTCAAACTAAGCATTTTCAAAAAATAGAAACTAAACTAAACTAGCAAACCCGCTTTAAAAACTAATTAAAACTAAACTGAAATTGAAAACAAAAAGTCAAAACGAAATAAAAATAAAAACTAGTGAAAAACGCAAAACTATAATAACCTTGGTGTGTGTATGCCATCTGCTGCCAGTGTTGAGCCACAGCTGTCTGATGGAAAATCTGTGGGATTTATGCTGTCTGCTGATTGCTGTGAACAGGCACATCCCTGTGAGAAAACCGCTTGGGCTGGGAGGACTCACCACACCTGGACTATGTCAATGCACATACACACCTAGGGCTCTGTCTCACACACACACACACACACACACACACACACACTCACAAACTCATACCGGTGGGTGTACACAAGTCCTCTCTCTCTCACACACTCAGGCACACACACACACACACACACACACACACACACACACACTCACACTTTCACTCTGTCTCTGTCTCTCACTGTTGTAGATCCCAGCCCAGACCAGATACATCTCTCACTCCCAAACTCATCTACACAAACACTCTCTCTCTCTCACACAATAAGCTCCTAGTCCATACAAGATACACACACACACACACACACTCCCAAACTCATGCACAAGTCCTCTCTCTCTCACACACACATACTCGCTCACGTCCACCTTTGCAGCTCCCAGCCGAGCCCAAGCCAGCTGCGCACGTACACATCTCACACACATACACACACACACACACACACACACACACACACACACACACACACACAGTGCAATGCGTCATACTCTGAAAACCACGCCTACTTGAGAGGACAACAATGCGTGCAATTTATTTATTTATGGCCAAAATAGAACAAGATATAGAGGGAAGTTGGGGTCCAGTTGATGATTCAATTCATTTTTATATATATAGCGCCAAAACAATAGAATTGTCTCAAAGGTGCTTTACAGAACCCAGGGCCTGGATCCCCTTAGAGCAGGTACATAAGGGGGGGCCCATCTAACTAAAATGGGACAAGTCAGCTGTCAGAAAGCTAATGATAGCTTTGCTTAAACAAGCTACTATTGTTAACTAAAGGACTTGCAATAATAATTACGTTATGGCATAGCTTTTTGATTCATCCACACTCCGCTACAACTCAAGATGCATACTGTCAAAACGCTTTAGCTCAACTTACAGAAATATAGTAGCCTACAACTGACCTTTGGAGATTTGACTGTCGGGACTAAATGCCTTCTGCACACATAGGCAGACTGAGTGTCAGGATCCCATTCTTCCCACTGATGTCTCCCTCTTAAAGGCTCAGTTTTCCAGCTCATAAAAATGTAGCTGTGGATTCTTGAAGCTGTGGGTTGGTACTGCATCCCACCTCACAGCAGCATTTTCAGGCATTTAAAAAATGTTTTATGCTAGCAGACGAAAGTGACAGGGAGGCACCTTCACACAATACAAAGTCAATGGAGAGCGATAAATTGGTTTCCAATTCAAACGTAATTGTGCGCTGTCTCGATGCTGTCGCACTCACAGCAAAAAAAGAGATGTTTTTATTTGAGCTTGCCTTCACCACTGTTTGCATATGTCACGCTGGACAAATACGAATCTAAAGTGACCCACGCAACTCATTAGTTAAAGCAGCGATAGCAGCGTTGGGCCAGATACAGTTGCTGATATATTCTCATTTGATCACCAGCCGTTCCCTTATGAAATGCACTGAGCAAATCCTGAAATGATATCAGGAAAGCCGTATGACGTTAGCCTTTATGGTTTTGTCTGACAGAGGTGTGTGTGTTTGTACCTGTGTGTGCACGTGTGCCTGCGCGTGTGTGTGTGTGTATGTGTGTGTGTGTGTGTGTGTGTGTGTGTGTGCCTGTGTGTGTGTGTGTGCACGTGTGTGTGTGTGTGTGTGTGTGTGTGTGAACGTGTGTGTGTGTGTGTGTGTGAACGTGTGTGAACGTGTGTGTGTGTGTGTGTGTGTGTTTGTGTGTGTGCTTGTGCGTCCATGAGTACCTTGGCACTGTGCCTCTCCTCTGTATTGCTGCTGAGCTCTAGCCTCAGCTAAGAGAGGTGGTGTTTCACAGACAAGGTTACATAATCCCAGCCGACACACACACACACACACACACACACACTCACGCATGCATGAGGGTCAGCGTAGACCTGTCGGGTAATCCAGTGCTTTGCTCAGAGTGTGGCAGCACACAGGGATTAGTGTGGCCCAATGTGTGTATGTGTGTGTGCCTGTGTTAAGAGAATGAGCAGGCACACAGTGGCTCCAGAATAGAGGGATTACGCCCTTAATTGCTTTTTTTCCTCACTCTCCCTCTCTCTCATTTTCCCTCTCGTTCTCTAGTTTTCGGCCTGTTTATTTTTGGCATCGGCACACCAACGCGCCAACTCCCACAGACGCCTCTAATTCGCACCCTGGGGAGATGGTGCCAGCCCACACAGTCACTCCTACCTTGGCTTCCGCCTTCGGTTTAGTTTAGTTTAGTTTAGTTTAGTTTAGTTTAGTTTAGGTCGTCTGGTCTGGTCTGGTCTGGTCTGGTCTGCTGCGTACAGAGTAGGGGGGTGCTAGTCTGCAGTATAAGCCAGTTGATGATATTCTAGTGTAGGCTGTGATATACAGTATTTGAATAGCACTGATTATTAAATAACACACACATAATACATTGGGACTCTGTAATGTATGAGTTTGTCAAGTGTGTGTGTGCGTGTGCGCGTGCGCGTGTGTGTGTGTATGTGTGTGTGTGTGAGTGAGTGAATGAGAGTGAGAAGTTGCACAGAGCACTCGAGCAGAGCAGTATTCGGGGACTCAAGCAGGTACATCAATTCCCCAGTTTCTACATTAACATCGAGTACTCATTAATCACGAGATGCGAGATCTCGCGCACACTCAGTTTCCAGTAAGAGCCCTTGGTAGGATGGCCAAGGATGGCATGCCGCAGCAAAAATGGAGAAATCAATTGTTTGAAAGTTCTTTGATAAAATAGAAAATGGCAAATTTTCTTTCCCAGCTGTCGTGATGAAATAAATATGCAACTATTGTGAGTTACGGACTAATTTCTCAACGATGGCTCTAACGTTGTGTCTGTCATATACAGTAATAGACTAGGTTTCTACATGCGGCTAAACAAATGAATGTTTTTATAGAATAGAATAACTGCAAACAAATATGACTAATTTCATTTTTTAATCGGTTGGGCTTACCAATGATGACCAGGTTTCACCGAATTTACAGAAAAAAACAGACGCATTATGTAAACACAATAAACAAATAATACTTATTGAAGAAAAAAAAATACTTTGTTGACGGAACTATCCATTCTAGGCTACTGTAGAATGTTTGTAACTTACGTTAAAATATCGTCTGTATCATCCACACTTCACCATTGCGTAAAGTAGATGCTATGCTCTATGCTCTAACTCCATGCTTTACTGTATGTGCTGAGACCAGCCCCATCATAGCTGCAAAGGCTTTGAATTGATGCAAGACACCACCTGCACAAACTCCACCACCCCACTCTCTCTGCCTTCCCAAGTACTCAATTTGTAAAATTACACACTCATGCAACCCCTAGTGTGTGAGTGTGTGTGTGTGTGTGTGTGTGTGTGTGTGTGTGTGTGTGTGTGTGTGTGTGTGAGTGTAAGTGTAAGTGTGAGTGAGTGAGTGAGTGAGTGTGTGTGTGTGTGTGTGTGTGTGTGTGTGTGTGTGTGTGTGTGTGTGTGTGTGTGTGTGTGTGTGTGTGTGTGTGAGAGTGTCTGTCTGTGTGTGTGTGTGTGTTCAAGTGCAAGGGTTTGCAGATGGTCTCTCACTGGGGAGCAAAACAGCTGAGTCTGGCAGGCCAGAGAGCCTGGGACGCTGTTCCAGGACTGGATAAGAGCCTGTCTGCATGGGACGGGTTTCTCATGACATCACCGCTACTTGCTACTGGAAAACCAAACACCTGTGTGTGAAGTCATGCACACGTGTCTGAGTGTGTGCGTGTGTGTGTGTGTCTGTCTGCACGTGTATTTTGTGTGTGCGTGTTTGTTGTGTGTGTGTGGGTGAGTGTATGTCTAAGGATCTGTTTCGGTGTTTTTTCGGCGTGTGTCTGTGTCCCTAAGAGAGACTGTGTGTGTGCGGGTCTCGTGTTTACTTAATGGTGTGCGGTTGTCTCTAGGGAAACGGCAGATCCACAACCTAGGCAGCCAACTGCAGCTGAACCAACACTGCCTGGACACGGCCTTCAACTTCTTCAAGATGGTGGTCAGCAAGCACCTGACCCGCGGGCGCAAGATGACCCACGTCATCGCCGCCTGCCTTTACCTGGTCTGTCGCACAGAGGGCACGCCCCGTATCCTTGGCAATGTGTGATCCATCCGGGCACCCATAGGCAACTCCAGTGGGCAGTTACAGATATGGGAGAGGAAGGGAGAACTCATACCAAGAACACGTGCCTGTAGAATAAGTCCCCTGTGGATGAATACCATAAGTCACGAAGGATAAATATACCATAAGTCACTTTGGAGAAACATCTGCTAAACATCTGTTAAATAAATACATATAAATGTACTTGTATGTCAAATCTACATTCAGGAAAGGTTTTTTATCCCACTCTAACTGTTTCAGTCCCCAAATATTTGTCAGTATCCCAGACGCTCTCTAACACGTTCCATATTCAGCACATGGCCTAGTGACGAAAGAAATAGACTTTACATTATCTCAATGATCCAGTCTTCTCTAAACAACAAACTGCCAGATTAATTATATTGTGTTGGTAGCTGATCAATTTTAAGACAATAAATCACATTTAGGAAATGATCATAACAGCCAGCCCATAAATCTACATTTGAGGATTTGTATGAGCTGTCACATAGTGTGATTATCAGTGGCGTATGTGGGAGAGATGTTCTGCGTTCGCCACCTCTCGAAAAACCGAAATGGATAATCAGCAGAGAACTCATTACAGAAAAATGCTGCACAGGTGCACCATGGGACTCCAAGATGCCTCGACATGAATTTTACAGAAACTCAATACAGGCCTGAAATCTGAGTGCTGGAAGTGAAACAAATGGAATAAGCAGGTAGGTGTCAGAGAAGACGACTGGCTGACGAGGGAGGAGAAGATGCCATCAATCATCTGACGTGACACTAAACCACCACTCCTTCTCCCTTCTCGTCTCTCACTGGGTATTTTTTTATTTTTTTTTCATGGTGCCGTGTCGGTGAGGCCACGTCGCCGCCACGTTCAGGCCTCCACCGCACTGCAAACCCCGGCCACAGGGGAGTAGTTTGTCAGCGATAGTGTGAGCACACGCAGGAATGTTTTTTTTTTTTTTGACAGCGCTGAGGTGGGGGTCGCCCGGCATGTCGTGAAATAATAAACATCATCTGGATCGTCTCCGCGCCAGGCCGCACCGCGCCACCTCTCTGTCTCGCCTCCCCTGGCGGCTGTCACACTTACAGTACAGCTCCACGAGAACTAGAATCCGGTTTTGGCTCGATAGGAAGGCAGTTGGATATACTCAACATACAGCTTTTCCTTCACTTGTTTATGGGGGAAGTGATGGCAGACATGGCCATGTTCAGGTACTTAACATTCACCTGCTCATGCGGATTTTCTGCACTCCAGTTTTGGCTCAAACAAAAGGCATAACTATGTATACACCAGGTCTCTACACTAGTTAAGTGTTACCTCGGCTGCCTTACTGGAAAAGTGTACAATCAATGCAAAGTCATGGCAATGTATTGGACATGAGACTTGGACAGTGATATTCATCTGCTTTCACACACCTTTCACCAAGAGTGATTTATTGATCGATCAATACAACGGAACCCATTGACCAATAACGCATCATTCAGATAACGTAATGTCTAAATGAGTTATATATAATGTTATAATCTCTTCCAAGCCCACTAGCCCATATGGTGCTGTTAAGTGACATCCACAGGCTGGCAGGCTGGCAGACTGGCTGTGGCCGCCCTGCCGTGGGAGGATATTGTAGTCCACCTGTCCTCTGCTCTTCACCAGCAGCGGCAGCATTCAGTGAGCATGCCGCACAGGAAGCTGCGTGGCTGTTTGCCGAAGCCATGATTGATCCCCATCTTCCCCACACACACACACACACACACACACACACACACACACACACACACACACACACACACACACTCTCTCTCTCTCCTCCCCACACACACACACCTACACCCTCTCCTCCCCACTCACTCACACACTCACTCACACACACACACACACATACCCTCTGCGGTGGTGGCGACCGAAGTGCCTGGTGTTCCCGTACTCACTCCTGCAGATCCTCGGGGGTAATTAACTGAGACTGATTGCCCCGAGGCTGATTGTCAGTGTTATCTGCCGATAAACACGGGATCATCCTTTTTTCTTTCAGAGGCGCTAAGCTCTCCCTGTGTGCACAGCGTGCTTATAAGGGGCATTTATCGCCATGGAGACACGTGCGTCGGTCAGGTGTTTAGTGGTCAGGTGTGGTCAGGTGCGTAGAGACAGATGGTTGTGTGTGTGTGTGTGTGTGTGTCCTATTGAGGCCTTTGTGATGGGGCTCTGATGGGAATGCTATGCAAATAATTAAACCGTTCCTCACTGTAAAACAATCAGTTTTCTTATTCATTGTGTTTATTTGTTGTTGTTGTTGTTGTTGTTGTTGTTGCTTGTTTTGTTTGTTCCTTAACTGGCCCTCAGACATGCTCCTGGACCTAAGTGACCTCCTCCAGGTTGGTGTGCATATAACACTTTAATTAGTACGGCACCAGAGCTAATTTAGTGTGCCTCTTGACCCTTCCTCTGTGTCACCAGACACCATTCACAAAGCAGTAAACGCCTCCTTAGCAGAGGGTAATATGAGAATCAATACACAGCTTGTTAGAATGTGTAGTACAGGGAGGGGTTCAGATCACCCCAGACACTTAATACATTCCCTCTAGCACATTCTGCCATTTCGGAGGAAGTGTTAGACGTTGCATCGTGAATCAAGATGGTAGGAGAAACACAAGCTGCTCTTCCTGGATAGATTTTAGTGTCATACCACATTCTCTCCTAATTATTTTACGCCGAGATGACGGTGTTTTCAGTCATTCTGCTGTTTCTGGCTTTTGGCAGCAGCACCAAGCTTTACTTAAATGGGGCTTTTTTAGATTTTCCCATTACTGGGGATGTGAATACGAGTCGTTGGTTGAGTCGACACACATAACACACTGCCTATATGTTGATTTTAAAGTAACACTATGCAACAATTTGACACGTTTTGAGGTATGGTTTTATAGGCATCTAGTTTTGGTACCATCCTCAAATTCATTTTGATAGCATATGGTCATGTGAAGGACAGATAAACACCTGTGTCTTCCCCATTAGCCATTCAGGATATGCCCTATGTAGTTCTGTGTACCGGGCTTTCACACGCATTAAATTGCCAGCTATACCGCCAAAAGACACCAAGCTTCTATCAGTGTCAGCTGGGCTGTTGGTGGTGTTTGCAAGGTTTTTGCATACCTTTTAGGTAGTTAGCTTACTAGTTTTGGAATAGAACTCCGTATTGCTGCTTTAACTGCCAGTGTTGCCCATCTGAGGTAATCAACATGTGTGTTCCCATGACGGCATAGCTAATTGTAATGTGAATGAAGTAACTGGAGTAAAATGACATGCCATGCTTACTATTTGTCACCTTTCTGTTCATGTCAACCAAATTGTATTCTGTATACTGTAACAGTCCTTTAACCACAAAGTGTCACCTTTAAAGGCAGAGGAGGATACACCGTTCATATTCAGCCATGACATATATGCAGTCTACATGGGTGGGCTGATTTGATTAACTACAAATACACTTTTGTTAAAATACACATTTTGGCAGCACAATCCAGGAGAGAGAAGACAAATCATAAAAGTCAGTTTGAATGGCCTCCGTCTCTCTCTCTCCCTCCCTCTTGCTCTCCTCCTCTCCTGTGGAACATGGATGGTTCCAGAGGGAGGCATTTTAGGGAGACACAGCTGGTGCAGCCTTTATTTATAGTCCCCCAGCTGTCAGGGGTGAGGCCTGGCCTACTCAACCCCGTCTGGTATTAGTGGGGGTGGGTTAGGGGGTTGGCAGCCCAAGGTGTAGCCGAGATGAGAAAAATATGCCACGAATCCGAGCAAGTGCAACCACACCCCGCGGCCGACACCACTCCCCCCGTGCCTGTCACTTATAAGCACCCCCTCCGTCAAAGTGGATCCCTGGTGCTAAGGTCATGACCCCAGTTTTCCATTAGGGGGCCTAATTGCTGTCAAGTCAAGGAGACGGACAGGGAGGGGTCAAAGGTGACTCGGCAGGCTCTGAGGGACAGTGTTTTATGGAGAGTGACCTCCACTTGACTACTATTTTTAATGCTTTGCTTCAAAAATCAATAGTTCAGGGATAGTGGGTGGTGAATATATGAGATGTTTTCATGGCAGAAAATTAAGAACTCAAGGAGCTCCTTTTCCCTTGACACTTTGGCCAGAAGTTGTTCATTTTGAAAGTTTTAAAAGGTAGTTTGGCCAGCTGGTATTTTCTCCTTTCCTAACCCTGACCACCGTCTCTGTCCGCTATTATGTAGGTGAATGTGTACATCTTGGGGAAGACCTTCCTGTTGCTGGCTAGAGAGCTCTGCATCAACGCTCCTGCCGTTGGTAAGTCTCACCTCCATGTCATCCCATTCATTTTCCACTCCGCTGTAGTAACTGTAATTGGCTTTGCCTATCTTGACCTTGGTGCTGGAAAAGGTACGGCAAGTCACTCATGCAGTGTCATTTATCTCACTCAAACATGTCAAAGTCATGAAACGGCCTCGAGACCTGCAACAATGTAATCAGAGTTGTTTTTTTTTGCATAACGCAGTATTCCTATTCACCCCTGGTAACCTGAGTGTTTCTTAAAGTGTTATTTTAAAGCGTTTGTTTATATTTCTCTGGGCCTGAGACAAATCTATAGATTGTCTATAGATAACAGCTCAGGGGAGCTTCTTTATCTGTTGACCTAAATGCTGCATGCTTAACAGTACCCACTCATTTCAGCAATTTAGACCTCAATGTTTATAAACACAGAATGTATTGTAAGGTGCAGTCAGTGTCAGCCCACTCAGAAGACACTGCCTTATTTAAACTCTCCCTCATTGCATTTTCCCACAGAGAAAGTGAACATATCTGTTGCCTCAGTAGTACTATGCCACCCAGTAAATATTTTCGACATAAACACCATAGAGTGATATTTTCCCACATAGACATCATAGGGGGATATGATTGGGCACTTTTTTGTGATGGGTAATCCCTCTAAGGGGACAGATGAGGAGATTTCCTTTCCTTCTGCAGTGACTTTCTCCTCTCAGCTGCCTTCCTTGCAGGGGAAATCTGTCATTTCACAGGCTGCCAGGTGCTTTGTGTTGGCTAAGAAAGCAGACATCAGAAGGCAGCCGGCAACACTGCGGCATGTCTGATGCTGCTGCTACTGTATTCAAACAGTCATATCCAGTGACACTAGAGGCTGCTGTACCAGGAAGTCATTAAAATGTCATAATTAGTGAAAAACTCTTTCAGTGGAGTTCACAAATCATACCCCCCCCCCCCCCCATGTTGTCTAACTTCTGCCATACATCAAATCAAACCAACTTCTGCCTTACATCAAACCAACGTTATGAGGGAGGGTTGGTAGATAGGAATAGCTTTAACCAATGGCAAAACCAGTATAAAAAGGTTACGGCTATGTATCCTGTACATTTCGGTTACATCCAGTTAGACCATCATGAAGCATACTATATGGGTTGGAATACTGTGTTCATTACCATACAGTGTTGGCTGGTTTCACTGTTTATCTATGGCGGATGTGGTGCAGTCAGCAAAAGTACCAGTTGTTCTGTCAAACTATTTGTCAAGAAAGAACCATTTGCAAGATAAATCAGTTTGAGTCACAAAAAAAACTTTTATGATCTGCAGTTTGTGAAGCTGCGCACTAATACAAGACATTTCAATTGTCAATCAGCCTCAAGCTGTAAACAAGTCAGCCTCAACTTATGTACAAAACACAACACACTAGTGGTTGTTGTCCACTAGAAGTGCATTACATCTAATTCCTTGTTTGTATATATATTTATATATATATATAAAGTCTGCATGATGCAGCATCAATAATTAAGTCAAATATATACTTATTTTTTAAATAAATAAAACTGAAGCACACTCCTTCACTCAAAAATTGTCAAGACAGCAGTCTTTCAACAGACTAAACAACTTCCTGGAAATGGTCTTCCACTGCTACATTGTAAAAGAAGGCAGGAACCCTCACAGGTCCCACATTACGCAATATTTCAGGGCTGGAATGCACTTTTGAATGAATATCGGCCTGCCACTTCTCGCACCCCCTTCTCACGCATAGAAGATTAGTTCTGGAATCTGCCCCCCCTGCACACCTGTCCCATTGGTACTGTCCGAGGAGCACTGGAACTGGATAGTCACTTTCCCTAACTGCACCTCTGTCATGCCCTCCTGTCCAAAGTAGCTGAGCTCACTTCCGTCCAGCACGGCGCTCACCGTGTAGAAGGTGTCCTGTTCCACCTGGACCGGGTGCTCGAACCACACCGTGAAGGTGCTGCTGGACCCGTCCGACACGAACTTGGTCAGGTTCTGCGCCAGGACCATGCCCTGGCGCTTGAGTTCGATCTTGACGCTATACTCGGCCTTGCCTCCGCTCGAGCCGTACAGGCCCAGGCCGGCGATGAAGACGCGCTTGTCCACGGCAAACTGGATGCTGTCGCAGCGCCCGCGGTAGCGCCACTGATTGCTGCGGTACGCCGACGACTGGAAGCGGTGGCACCGTTGAGGGGCCAACCCTTTCCTCTGCACCAGCGGGAACTCCAGCTTGGGCTTGGTGGCCGCCGTGTACCACAGGAAGATGTCGTGCGTCTCCTCGAGCGTCAGCACGTCCGACTGCGCGGCGCCGTCGGCAAACTCCTCCAGTGTCATGGTGGGGATGCGCACCAGGTACAGGGCCTTGCCCAGCACCGCCCTCTTGTTGCGGGAGGTCGGGCCCAGCCCCTGGCGCTTGCACTCCGCCACCGCCCACTCCAGCACGGCCTGGAAGACCACGGCCTCGCGCGTGTTCAACGTCTCGCGCCGCAGGATGATCTCCAGCGTCGGCAGGTCGATCTCGCAGAAGCCCTCCGAAAGCAGGGACAGCTCAGCCTGGGCGTCGATGACCTCCCAGCATCGCTGCGTCAGCTCGGGCTCCTCGAAAAGGCGGCTCTGGGACAGCAGCACGCAGGCGTTCTTGGCCTCCAGGCTCGTCTCTAGGAAGGTGACGCAGGCCTTGGCCAGGGCAGGCACTATATACTTTTTGGCGGCGTACAGAGTGGCCAGCACGGTGTCCGCATCCAGTTCAATCTCATCACTGTACATGTACCTACAGAAGACATGCCAGTTACCACTTTTCCATACAGATATAAATGATGTATGTATAAAAGCAAGAATACGGTCACCTGAAGTGCTGATAACTGAACATACTCAAGCGTGTTTGTCTATCGTCATATTACAGTGATAGTATTTTTGGCTTGTTTACAAGAAGTACATCAATGGTGCTTGCAGTAGCCTAATATCTGGGCCAAGAAGAGATGAGTAACTTACTTTAACAGGATTAAAAAAGCAGCAGGCTCCACATCTGGGATATGGATTTCGGCTTCCCCCTCAGCCAGGTCGCCATAGAACATGGCACCGAAAACAGAGCTGCCCACCGCCAAAACATACTGAAATTACAAGAGGAAACGCATGGGGGTTAGCAAAGGTTTCTGTTTTCCGAAGCCAAAACGGGCGCATAGTCAGGAAAACGGACAGGATGCGCTCACCTTGTGCGCTGGAACTCGCTGTGATTCACCAAGAGGACCAACAATAAAATGAACATCTGCCATGAGTTCGTTGTTGAACATCAAAGCATTCCTGAAAATATCAACAGAATTAAAAATACAATTGGCATCTTTTGGAATCGGTTTAGTCAACGCAATTTCAGAAATAAAATCAATATTTACCTTTCTCGCAGTGTGGGGTGAGTTGACTGCCAGCGTGCTGTCTCGACGTTGTTGTTGGTGATATTCTGTTGAGCGGTGGTGGTGGTCGGTGTGGTTACCGTCTCGGTCACTTCAACTATAGTCTTCTTACTGGCAGCAGTCACTGCGGTGCCGTTACTGTTCGGGAGGTTGGTGTTTATGCTTGCAGGATACAGTTCTGCAGCCATCTTCTTCTTCAAGGACAAAGTCACGATCTCATAGCATACTGGCAGCTTTCCCGACTGTTTACCACTCTTTCTAGTCCTTTTTAGGGTCTCTGGAAGTAAAAGGAAAAACGTCAGAAACTTCATGATCCGGCCATACAGGCAATCTGGAGCTGCTGGCATCAGCAAATATATCCAAAAAGTTCGTCAAATAGATCGGCTTGCCGGGCTGATGTAGGATATTTCAACTTAATGTAAAATCCTCTCTTAAATATACATACGCATAAACTGCTCCTTCCCGCATTTGTGAGGATGTTAAGCTTTCAACCATACACCAACGCATCTACTAACCCCGGACAAATGCACAGAGCACCATTTATCCTTTTGAATTATTCCAAAACGATTAGTAGGCCTATGTCTCCGTTTTCAGAGCATCCTTTCTGGATACGAATCCGATTTTCTCCGAGGCTCCTCATCGCCAACCAAATGTAGCCTACCAGCGGAACATCCTTTTAATTCCCAGAGCGATGTCCTGATTACTGACTACAATTTCTCGTTCTGCGCTGTCGCAAATAACAATAATAAACTGAAGATATCCGTGCTTAAAATCACACTGCTGTCATCCTGTGTGTACGTGAACCATCCTCGTCCAACGGGTCCGATGTATTTCGTATCAATTTACTGATGCGTTGGTTTTGTATATAGCAAGCGGACGCCCTATTCTGTGTTGACTAATCAGATACACAGATGCCTTTCACGTCAGTTGCCCCGAGGCGCCTCCCACAGCCGAACTGCCTGCCCTCCCTCGCCATAATATTCCACTGGACTGATCCAGGCAGTGGTTTAACCCTTGCCGTATTGTTGACAATAAACGTTCACGTCACCACTTCCACGGAATCGGGTGGAAAGAAACTAGAAATAAGGTTAAATTCAAACGCGTTTCCACCAATAGCATCCTATTACCAGTGTTACATGTAGTATATTGCCGTGATAAATATCAGCATTAATGAACTGAGTGTACAGTTTGCAGAAACGCCATAGGATAGCTCACGAAGTTAGTTTTCGTAGGGGTTCAACCATTGTTTCAGACTTTAATTAAACCATTTATAACGATTGGTTTTGTAAACGCAAGTATTGTAGCCTACGACTTGACCCACCGTGTTGCAGTTTGTTTAATATCATCAATTTGCTAGATGCGTTAAGGTCTCGCCATTCGACAAGCGGACTCCGTTTTTAATTTTGTTCATCAGGGTAAACATCTGCAACGAAGTGCAAGCTTCGCGGCGACCGTTCAGATCCAAACGGCATTTTAACCTGTTCATGCACAGCGTTAACTGTATTCTGAAGCACGCACAGATGTATCGAAATATCTGAAGGCATCGTTGTCAATGCAAAATCGGTATGTTATAACCGATATAAAGTAGCAAGCATGCTGAATGGCTCCGCGGACGACTTCTTCACCGAAACCAGCATTAGCTAGAGACGAAGTAACATCACCCATCGCTCTGGAATCAACATAATTCAAAAGTGACGGCAAAGGCAAGACGGTATAGTGCTGAAATCTTTACCTTTTGACGCTGACGAAGGGCTAACTGAGTGTAAGAAACATTCAGGTTTGATTTCTGGACGCTCGATCGCAGCCAGGAGCCATGTTAAATCCGGAGACTGGTATGAGGGAGGGGGTTGGGCTTGCTGTGTCCTGTTACAAGACCGGTTTTCCGGCTTTCCAATAGAGGGCCCCGGCGTTACAAAATGGATCGTTTGGAAAGGTTTAGGGTCGGACGACTCGCATTAAGCGGATTATACATCACAGCATAAGATATTCGTGGCCAACTGTACCTCTCACCGGGTGAGGAGAACAGAAAGTTTAGTTCACCAGAGTTATTTATGTGACATATTGATGTGTCAGAGATTTGTTTCTGCAAAGTTTTAGGTTTAGATCTAGATCTTGTATTTGGAAAACCGATTATGTAATTATGTAAATAGGTCAGAATAGGCAACGCTGCAATAAGCCTCGGCATAACCCATTGAGAACAAAAATAGATACAAAAAAGAAACCGTTTGTCTGCACACCAGTTCAGTATAGTAGGCTATATCATCCGGATCTGGGATACACCGTGCATTAATCACCACATAACTAAACCTACCAGATACAGGCTACTGTTCAGTGGCCAGTCCTTCAAAGTAGGTCTCTCTCACAAGCATGAACTGAGGATCTGTGTCCTGACCAATATCACCCAGGGCTTAGGCGCAAACCTCATTTGAGAGACGAAACCCATCGGACGGGGCTGTCCTGCATTTATATACTCTTCTACCGTTGGAGAAATGATGCTTACTCCACCCACCCAAGACATGAAACAGAGAACCAGTGAAGCATTGAGAATAGACCCGGAGAAAGAGACTGCAGGTTTCTGTAGGCCACAGTCTTTATGAAGATCAGCAGTTTGTGATTTGCATATCAAAAGAATTTTAATACACTGTAGGGGTGGTTTAATTTAACAATATGTATTTGTTTTTGCTCAGGTAGACACGAATAAAAGACTACATCTCTTTCCGAGTTGTTCCATTTTGGTGCTCACGGTCCTCGTCAGTGCATCCAGTTACCAACAAGGACAAGTGGAAGAAAGGAATTTTTTTTAAATGTTTGCACTTATTTCTGAGAACAATGGAGCCCATTCATTCAGACAACGTCTCTGATAAATGTACAGTGTTGTTCAAAGAGGAATGTGTAATGTAGTCTGGAGATTGGTGTCGTTTCCTGAAACGCTAGTTCGTGTCTGTGTCGTGTGTCCTTACTGGGTTGGATCAGGGTGGCCTGTGTGATCTTGGCAGCATCTCGTTTGGCACTCGGCTGCCTGGGAAATTCACAGTGTGCCGTGATTGTTTGAACCCACTCCCTCTCCACCTCCTGACATTCATCAACTATTTAATCAAACTTTGACAGGCACACAGACACGCACACGCACACACACCCACTTACACACACCCACTCACACACATACAAATCAGATAACACCCATGGCTGGAGTGAATCAGAGTCTCAGAAATCAATTTCTATTTTGAGTGGTACTGCGCCGGAGCATCTTGGGGAATTGTCACATGTGGAAATTCAATTTCCTTAAATGAGACGGGCCCTTGCATTCTTTCTCACGGCATTCACGAAAACATGGGTCATGTGACGCTCAATGGCATTGAGTGAATTTGATCACTCTGTGTCAGCTTACCACCAAATGGCATGAAAAGAGTGTTTGGAGGATCCCAAGAGTTTTTCGCCCAAGGACTCAGAAGTAGGTGGCAGTGGCAGGGAGGGAGCGAGCGATTTTGGCCGCGGCACCCACGGCGCGGATCGGTCCAAGCCGCTCACAAGGCTCCCCACAGAGGAGCCCTGCTCCAGATTTCCTTCTTGGTGAAGTCAAAGACTTCAGTTCAGTGAAAGGACACAGTTCTGTACACACACCGAGAAGTGCTACGGCCTAGCGCCTGCACTTTTAATCTTTAACATCGTTCATTCCTCAGACACCTCACCTTAAACACCTCTGCTGAAAGTCCCCAAAGCCTCACAAAGAGACCTCAGATGCGGCTGAAGTATCACCTGTGTGTGTGTTCACATGTCGATCTCATATCCTTGTTTTTTTTTGTCCCCTTCCTGTAGACCCTTGTCTGTACATTCCCCGATTCGCACACATGCTGGAGTTTGGGGAGAAGACCCACGAGGTTTCCATGACGGCACTGCGGTTACTCCAGAGGATGAAGCGGGATTGGATGCACACAGGACGCAGACCGTCTGGGTTGTGTGGTGCAGGTGTGTTTCCCTGGTAACCTTCCCACCTCTCTTGTGTGTGCACAGCCAACTTACTAATCAGATGTACAGTAGATTAAATAACCAATAAAATGCCAGAGTTTCACAGTTTCCTAACACTATGATCACTTAAGCAAAATTAGCACATCCATAATGCATTATATGCCATGTACAGTCCGTTAGGATGTGCTTCATAGAGTCGGACAAAGACTGAGTAGTTGTAACTTACTGAAATGTAGTCATGTGGGAAATCTGTGCAACACCACATGAACCAAAGCCTTTCCACAGCCCATGTCTTTAAAATACACTGGCAATGTAACAAGTGAGATTGCTTACATTTTTATCCACTTCCGTAGATGCTTCTAGTGCTTTATGTAACATGAATGAGAGAAGGAGGATAGACTTTGTATAACCAGCACGTAATGAGACCATACTTCATCCCAGGTTGGTCTCCAGACCTGGCTGGCTCCTGTCTGAACTAGAACATTCAGGCCCCGGCGCCGTGCTGCGGTATGGTGCGCTGTGCCGCCAGCAAAGACGGCACGCTCGCTCTCCGAGCAGCAACGCTTCCTCTCAGCGTCTCCGAGCGAGCTCCCCCTTCTGCCTCACTTTCCCCTTTAATATCCACTGCTGCAATATCTGAATAATTAATAATTCATCATTAATCATTCACAGTATTCTGGGAGGGAGGGGGGGAGGGGGGGAGGTGGTAAGTTTAGATGTGGCCCGTCTGTGCAGAAGTTGATAGTTTCAACGGGGGTAAATAAGAAGCAGCAAACATCACCTTCTCCCTGCATCGCTTATCTTTATGTCCTGATGCGCTGTTGCGAATCTGTCTCGAAAGGTAGGTCAAGAACAAGGAGAACACGTTTTCCAGTCGCTCCACGGTCAAAAAGGAAAACAGCCCTCGGCCCGTTACGTAAGGCAGCAGACATTTTAGGAGCCTATTGATTGAAGCAGCGTTTGTGTTTGAGAATTGACTTATTTATTTATGTCAGCGGCTCTCTGAATTTAGCGGGGGTGGTGGAGACAGGGGAACAAGCACAACTTGTCAGGCAAGTTGAGGTGCGGAGGCTTGTGTTCATGCCTGGGCACACTACCACTGCCAACTCCAAGCATAACATAGCATAGCACATCACGAAGCATAACATAGCACAGACCAACACGAAGCATAACATAGCATAGCCCAACACGAAGCATAACATAGCATAGCCCAACACGGCAAAGGTGACCTGCAGGTACTCGAGAGTAATCAACAGGCAATTTTCCCTCTCTTTCTCTCTCTCTGTTACCCCCAGCCCTGCTGGTTGCCGCCCGCATGCACGAGTTCCGCCGCACGGTAAAAGAGGTCATCTCCGTGGTGAAGGTGTGCGAGGCCACGCTGAGGAAGAGGTGCGTGCTGGGGATGAGGGGTGCTTAGATACATGATGAAGTAGTTACAAAGAGACCATGGTTTTGTTCTACAGTGTGCTTAATATAACCGGTAGTTTAACCAATAGTTTAAAATCTAGCATGTAGCCTAAACCCCCCCCCCTTTAACACACACACATACGCTTGTACTGCATATAGTCCAACCTCTCATTTGACCTGCAGACTCACAGAGTTCGAGGACACCCCCACCAGCCAGCTGACCATTGACGAGTTTATGAGGGTGGACCTGGAGCAGGAGTGCGACCCCCCCTCCTTCATAGCCGGCCAGAGGAAAGTCCGAATACAGCAGGTCCCCTCACCTAAGCTTCGTCCATCCACCCGACTGACATTGAGCAGATTGTAGTATGAGCAGAGGGTTTCGTGGGGAGTGTTGACCTCGGTTAATCCCAAGAACCGTGCTTTGGAGAGATGAAAAGGGGAACGAATTGACAAAGCCACACAGACCAGCATAGTGAATGAATCTTAGAAATATTAGCATCTAGATGGAGCTTTGAAGAGTGAAGTTTAATGTCCTAAATGAAGTATGATCTCACTGGAGATAATCTACTCATGAGGTTTTGCAGGCATTGCTAAATCATGTATGCATAATTTGGAATGGTGTATGCATACTGTCTGCATAATTAGTTCTGTTATTGGATCATTCCTGCCTTAGTCATGGTCTCATATAACTCTCTCCTTCCACTGCAGCTCGAACAGGATCTGTCTCAGAAACTCGATGAATATCAAGGTCAGTATATTCCGCTGAATCTTAATGCTGACACACGTCTGCCTCTGTTAACCCCCTCCGGGTAGTCCAGTGTTTTTATTTAGCAACGGTCCCGGCTAGTCGGACAAATAGCCGATTGCCTGCGTTGACTTGTTCCCCTCTTGGCTCTCCTGGCTGAATGGAGCGGGTTTCCTCTGTTTTGTTGATGCCCGTGTGAGTCACGTTGTGTCGTGAGTGTGCATGTTTCGCCCCGGAGCTCAGCATAATGTCTTTCTAATGCCCACGCAGGGGAGATCACCTTGTACCGCGACGAGATCGAGACGGAACTGGAGAACAGCAGGCCCAAGCCTCGGGGGATGTACGCTGCATACGCCAAGGAAGGTACCTTATGGAAGTGTGCGTTTGTGTTTGTGTGTCTGTGCATGCTTTGAGCTTGTGTGTGTGTACGGTAGATGTCTTTGCTTATTGTTTAGAGTGTGTTTATATGTGTGTGTGTGTGTGTGTGTGTGTGTGTGTGTGTGTGTGTGTGTATGTACGGTAGATGTCTTTGCTTATAGTTTAGAGTGTGTCAATGTGTGTGTATGTATGTTTGCGTGTGTGTGTGTGTGTGTGTGTGTGTGTGTGTGTGTGTGTGTGTGTGTGTGTGTGTGTGTGTATTTATATATATATATATATATTTGTGTGTGTGTGTGTCTGTTTATTGTGTTTGCATATATATGTCTATTTCAGTTTGTTCGTGTCTGTAAGTGGGTGTATGGGTTGCTGTGTTTGCTTACTGTTTATGATGTATGAGTGTTTCTATGTTTTTGTGACCTAATGTTCTGACCACTCTCCATCGGAATAATATCGTGATACAAATATCGTGAACAAACGTGGCATTTTAAAAACCAGTCTGTCACATTATTACCACAGAACTTCCCTCCGTGCATTGAGCACTTTTTAACCAGTTCGCCCCGTCCGCCCACCCAACTCCTCTATGCGCCGTATGCTCAAGAGTCCCCCCTGCACATCACCATTAGCGCTCGATTGAATTAGTTAATCATATTGGAGACGAGATGGGCCAATTTACGACACCGTGGTAATCTGACTCCAATGCCTCGTTAAACACTCCAGTCACCGCACGCAGCCGTAATCATAATGTAATGAAAGGATCTTGTAACTATGGTAACGGCAGTTGTGGTGATAATTGCGTTGTTTATTCCGTTGGTGGTCCTACCCCCTTGGCTCCATTGGTTGGATGCGGGAGCCTTTTTTGTTTTAAATGCAGTTGTCAGAACAGGTTTGGATAGTCATGATTGTGTTTGTGGCTGGATAGTAGTATTAGCAGCTAACAACTGTGCCGCTTCGCTGAAATGAACACTTACACTTCTAATCATGATAGTAACACAAAGAATTACTATCACGTAAGGCTCCTTATTTACAATGGGCTTGCAAGTGCAAACTTGATATCGAGTGTGAAAAATGAACGTGGCCAAGACTACACAAGGCAATTTCTTTTTTTTATTGCCATTTTTTGTTTGCTTTTAAACATTTGTACAGGTTACCAGTCACAGGTCAAAAGCATGAACGTGGTATAACCAAGGCAATTTATTTTGATACAAATGATCCTCAGTACAGTTGCTGGAGGATTAGCCTTGGCATTTCTTTTGCAGGTGAGATCAAGTTTGCACATGTCTCTGCCAGCTCTCAACCTGAAGAAAAATCAGGGCCAAAGTCATTTTTATTTGTTGGTAGTGACATCACTTTGTACACGAGGTCTGTGTGTTGATACTGCCCATTGACACCCAGCTGTATCATGGCTCGTTACCAGCGTGTTCGGCTGTTTGCTTGCATTGTACCTTTTGCAGGGCCTGCCAGATGAATAAATGTAATAGAAATGTATCCGTATCTCTCTCAATAAGCCACTTCAAGAACGGAGCCAGAAAGCGACCGGCTCTCCCTGAACCTGGGCTTTATGGGAGGCGAGGAAGAAGAGGATGACGAAGAGCTGGAGGCGGCCGCTGAGCACCTGGGCCAGGAGATCATCAGCCAGGTGCTGCCGGAGCTGAAGGGGCGTCCAAGCGCGGGGCAGGAGGAGGAGGAGGAGGAGGAGAGGGGTAGGAGACGCTGGAGCAGCATCGACGGAGCCCCCAAGAGGATGCACATCCCCCTCATCTCTATCCTGGGGCCTCTGCCCTCGGCATCCAGCCTGGGCCTCAAGGAGTGCATCACCGACAACGGAGAGCACGGTGGGTGGTGGTTCATTCGTTCTCTTTTCTTTTTTTCTTTCTGTCTTTCTTTCTTTCTGTCGTCATTTGTCGACCGGAACGGAAAAACACTATACGTTTGCTTGGCTAATATCAGGACCTTTATTTTTTCGTTGAGTACCAGTGTCGATTGCCTGACTTTAAAACGATCTTTTTTTTTATTATTATGTGAAGTTATACGGCTTAATACCCAACTGACTTGTAAACCGACGATCGGTGGTAATCAGAAGTAATTCTGGTCTCCGATTTGTTAAAACCGGTCAGGTGACTGGTTTTAACCAATCAGAGACCAGTTAACACCAATTGTCTGCTTACCACCCATCCTCTACGACAGCTTGTTTGCAGTGGTTAGCTTCACCTGCAGCACAGCTCAGACATAAGCATTCACCACAACACTTAGCCGTGCGTCAGCCACGGAAGACGAAGTAATCAGACCTCGGGAGCCTCCATTACACCCTCTGTTCGATATGCTCAATCATTCCATGACTGCTGAATTAATTACTGGCAGATAAGTTTGTGCGCTCCGTATTAGGGTGAATGGTGTGTGAACCAGTAATTGGCATCAGGTGCCCCAGCTAGAGTAGTTGGAGGTGAAAATGGAGGTATACTGCTATTTGCTGTACTGATATTTGCTATATCGCGTATTCTATTTTTGTTCTGGTCGTGTATCATCTCTTACTTTGTATTTTTTTTAATTTTTTTTTTAATTTTTTATTTTTTTAAAGTAGGGCCTTGAAGGAGAGGTGTTTAGTAAAAAAGGGCTGTTTTCCCTTTTAGCATTCTTTGCAGTGGACATTTATACAGCTAGACTGTTGAAGAGAGAGCACATACATCACACACACACACGCACACACATACACACACACACACTTCTGCCTTCCGCCGTTGCCCCCCCAATTTGATAATTATTTCCTGGGGCTTAAGTGGTGTATATTTTATTTAGCCAACTGGATCAATTTGATACCCACATCCACAGCGTGAGGCCCTTGCCTTGCCGTGTGCTGAGGGGAAGATATTAGCCCCTGCTCACCGCCTCGCTGGCCAATCAATGCCCCAGACTTGTTTTCTGCGGCTCACACGGCGCGTATACATCCATCAGGAACTGCCGTTTCAGAACGGCTGGATCAGTCCATATTTATCGTTGGCAGAGCCTTCTAGAAGGCATTTAGTGTGGAGGGCTTTGGGGCTTGTGGAAGCTTCATAGCCCTTGTTTATCGTTTCCGAATTAAATCTTTACATTTGTGTGTAGACTTTAGTCAACACTGTGTGTGTGTGTGTGTGTGTGTGTGTGTGTGTGTGTGTGTGTGTGTGTGAACTGAGGAGAAGTTAAGATGTTTTAGCAGTGTGGAGAGAAAAGACCTTCACGCCAGAGATATTGCGCTTGAAATTAAGCCGTTCTGTTTGCCAAATTGTTGCCTCTTTTAGCATCTGCGCTAGCAGTAAGCACTGCAGGGTTTTGGCTCCCTCTCAGCCAGCATTCTTTTTGTCATGGGATTTGCCTCGGGAGGATTAAGTTTGGGGAACGTTGACAGAACATTTAATCTGGAGAAGCGGTGCTAACCCCTTCACCGCACAGCCCACAGCCAAGGCTGTTGGGGACGTGAAGGGGGTAGGGGGATGAGGGGGTTGTAAGTCCAGGGACATCCCCCTGACCCTTTAATCAGTCCTTTTGGTGATTTGAAAAGAGCATCAGCCTCTATTCTCTTACCCAGAGCGTGTGCTGTGCCGTAATGCCACGTGTTGTGCTTTATTTCACCGGACAAAGGATTTCAGGGTGGGGCGATCACTGTTATCCCCCTACATCCTAATGAATTGATTTAGCTTTGTGACATATGTCAAAACATCAAATATTGAACATATTAGAACAAATATGCATTTTAATTATTGCCATCACTTTATAATTTAATGAATTAATTAAATAATTGTGTGAAAAAAATATGAGAAACATTTCACCCAACATGAGTTTGCCATTACTTGGGTTGCTGATCAGCATTGCATGCGTGCATTACGTGCCGATGCACATGTTTTAATGTTTTTGGATGCTTTTTTTCTGAACAGTTGGCTTTTACTGCTGTCCCTCTGGGCGTATTTCCTCATAAATATTTTGCTTGAGAAAGCAGACATGAGGTAAAAGTAATGTATGGCCAATGATGTTCCAATATAATTAACCACAGCTTCTCCCCGATCGACTCGATTGATCTGTTCTCAGTTCGGTCCATAGGAATGGACACAAAGACGAGACCATAAGTGAACATTGATTGCTAGTAAGGGTTTTTTATTTATTTCATTAGATCAGTTGATTTCAGTCAGCTTGAAATGGACATATGGTGCACAGCATGGTCTTATGAAATGGGCCTATGGACCTGTGGTGCTGTCCTTTTGCAAGAATAGAATCCATTGGCCAATCAGTTAGTATCACTTTGAGCATTGTACCTCTACACAACATTAACAATACAAGGCTGGTGGCAAATCCAATTCTCCAGGTTACAGAACTCCACCAACCTTTCTGTCAATGCATTCAGTGATCAGCGTTCTCTTGATTCTGCCACATTAAGAGCAGACTGTCTCAGAGTTCCCCTCAGATCCATTTCATTACAAGAGCTCTCAGGCCACAGCAGCAGGCCTCCCTGTCTGGTGTCTCACAGCACCTGCTGGAGAGTTAACCCCTCGGACTTGCTCCCCGACCTCTGACCTTTCACCTGTGACCTAAACTTTTTCCTGGCACACCCCCCCACCCCCACCCCCAGGCCACCTCTCGCTCCCCGCCTCCGTCTCCGTCTGTGTCTGTCTGTGTGTGTCTCTCCTCTGCTCTGGCAGCGTCTGCACTTGTTTATCAGCGGCACACAAGCGCATTCTCCAGCTCCTGTGGTAATGAAGGAGAGAGTGTGTGTGTTTGTGTGTGCACGCTTGTGTGGTATTGAAGGAGAGTGTGTGTGTGTGTGTGTGTGTGTGTGTGTGTGTGTGTGTGTGTGTGTGTGTGTGTGTGTGTGTGTGTGTGTGTGTGCTTGTGTTTGTTTGTGTGTGCATGCTTGTGTGGTAATGAAGGAGAGTGTGTGTGTGTGTGCACGCTTGTCTGGTAATGAAAGAGTGTGTGTGTGTGTGTGTGCGTGTGTGTGTGTATGTGCGTGCGTGCACGCTTGTGTGGTAATGAAAAAGAGCGGGGGGAGGAGTTTGTTGGAAAGGCTGAGGGAGTTTTATGGCTCCTAAAAGGACAGAGAATGGTGAGTTGTGTGTGTGTGTATTTGTGCCTTGTGTGTGTGTGTTTGTCTTTGTGTCTGTGTGTGTGTCTATGTAGGGCTGTATTTGTATTTGTATTTGTTTGTGTGCATGTATGTGTTTGTTTTGCTGTGTGTGTAAGTGGGTAGGTCTATGTTTGTGTGTGTGTGTGTGTGTGTTGGAGGTTTTGGTGGTTGGAAGATGAAAGCAGTGGGGTGCTGTGCTGATATTATTGCATGTCATCATTGTCCTTGTGCCTGGGAAAGCTGATGACTGCGCAGTCGGGGGTTTGCCGTTAGAAAGCCTATTAGTGGCAAACTCACAGACACTCACAGACCCCCCCCCCCGGTCCTTTCCCATCTCCCCCCAGTGAGACAGACCTCCCTATTCACCCCACTGCAGAGCACAATCCGACAGGCTGCACTCCCCACTGCATGCTGAGGGTGGGTGGATATCTCTCTCTCTCTCTCTCTCTCTCTCTCTCTCTCTCTCTCTGTCCCTCTCTCTCTCTCTGTCCCTCTCTCTCTCTCTCGCTCTCTCTTTCTCTTTTTCACACACACACAAGCACACACACCCTCTCTGTTTCTCTCTGCATTACTATCTCTCTCTCTCACACACACACACACACACACACCATATATCTGTCTCTCTGGGCCTGTGTGTGTTTGTCTTACTGTGTATGTGTGTATAGAGTGCTTCTTTGTAAGTCGCTGGGCATCTGTTTGGGCTTGTGGCTATGTGCAGTGGACAAATATTTGTTATGTGTTTATATGAGAAAGTGGAAGGAGAGTCTGGATATTTGTGTGAGTGTCCCTCAGAGAGAGAGCGCGAGTGAGAGAGAGAGTGTGTGTGAGTGTGTCGTGTGAAAGCGAGGGAGAATGTGAGTGTGTGTGTGTGTGTATATACATAAGAGAGTGAGGGTGCAGGAATAGTCTTGATTGTGTCGATGGAAGTATGGCAGATGGTTGTATCAGTCTGACAGGCAGCCGTAGCTCTCTCTCTTTCGCCCCTTCTCGCTCTCTGTCCCTCTCCTTCACTGTCTCCCCCTCTCTCTTCCTCCCTCTCTCTCTCTCCCTCTCCTTCTCTGTCTCTCTCTCCCTCTCTCTCTCTCTCTCTCTCCCTCTCCTTCTCTGTCTCTCCCCCTTCTCTCTCTCTCCCTCTCCCTCTCCCTCTCTCTCCCTTTCAATCACTGTCCCTCCCTCTCTCTACCCCCCCTCTCTTTCCCTCTCCTTCTCTCTCTCTCCCTGCATCTCTCTCCCTCCCTCTCCCTCCTTCCCTCTCTCTCTCTCCCTCCCTCTCTCTCTCTCTCTCTCTCTCTCTCTCTCTGTCTCTCTCCCAGTCCAACGGCTCCATGGGCACTGTGGGAGTTTATTTCCAGTCCCTGTCTCTCCCCTCCCCTGTAGTGTGTCTGCTGCCTGCCGTATCTGCCCTGAATAGGGGCTCTCGGAGCGGAGGCCGTGGGAGATGCACGCATGCAACGACCTGCTTCTCACCCAAGGCCTATTTAAAGCCAGCCCACTTCCGAGGGGAGAGGCCAGATTTAGTCCCCTTGGAAAGAACGGAAGAAGAAAACGGAGAGAGGGAGGGAAAAAAAGCCTGAATCTGAATCTTCGTCGTAAGTAGTTCAGGCTTACGCAAGCCAAAAACATTTGTCGACTACGGCAACTCTGAAGAGCCGGTTTATAAATAACCGCCAGTCTCTAACTGCCAAAAAACTTTATTATGGGGACACACTTGTATAAAAAAATCTCACCAAACCATGCTACAGCTGTAGGCCCTAGGCATTGGATAGTTTTTATATTTCAGCGTCTGCTGACGCTTCTTTCTGCAGCGCCGATGTTGAACTTGCTGTGAATCTTGCCATTTCAAGCCAAGCAGCATCTAACGTGCGTGTAGCAGACGGCCAGCCTTCACTCGCGCTTGCACGAACGGCTCTCCTCCCGCAGAAACCCGACCTGCTCGACTGCTCGACTGCTTCTCTGCACAGATTTCTGGCCCGTGCCAGTGAGTCTGAGGGCGCTCGTATTTCTGCAAGACATAGAGACATCAAAACAGCAATTCAGACGGCAGACGCGGACTCCAGTCCGTGACAGTCGGCACTAAGCACGCTTTCTGTACACCGTTAACTTAATCACATGAAGTAGTCCTGCATACTACCTCTTGTCTCTCCTCCACTAACTCATGCAGGGGAGCTGGTCATTATCCTTGTGTGACCTCCAGCCCCGCTTTGTAAGAGATTGTAGCCGACTCTGCCGCAATCTATTCCATTTCCACAATGCTCACTACATTCTGGCACGAATGCATTAACTGAGACGAGTGATTTGGAAGTTCATACTTGGTAGGTGAGGTAAATAAGGACTAAACTCTTCATGTTGTGTGGTGGAATGGTCATATAACAGTGTCGGTCACAGAAGGAGAGTTGTTGCGTTTTTGTGCGGCGAGGGAAATGCTATCCCTGGTCTTGAGGAGTCCTGCATACTGGCGCTTCTCGTTCCTCTGCTAACACACGCGCAGCGCTGGTCGTTAGCCGTGCGTGGCCTGTAGCGCCGTTCATCAGGCCTCAAGGCCAAGGTGGTCGATACGCCCCACAGGGGTTCATTACAGGGGCTGCGTTCGGACCTCCAAGGCCGTGAGAGAGAAATGGTTCTGGGCCAGATCTGCTCCAGAATCTACAACTGTGGGAGAACTGACCTTTCGGCAGGAGTTTGATTGACAGGCAGTATGCTGAATCTGATCAATCGCAAGGCCACTATTATTAGCTCGCTATCGGCTCTGTTGCTATCCGCCATTTTGTCCCACAAGTAATTAGCATTACAGTATGTCTGTCAACTTTAAATTCTTTTTACCCTGCCTCAAGCCCGAAACTCATGAGGAGGGACGCGAGCGATGGATTAAACTGTGTGGAGGACCCATAGCCAGCCTAATCCATCACAAAAAAAACCTTCGACTGATCCAAGCTTGCAGCTTATCTGGCTAGTTATATAGCTGCTAACGTAGCCAACGTAATACTACTCACTAGTCACTTACCCACACAGTGATTTATTGGCATTATACACATACCAAGGTATTACCAACTAAAACTCTCTCTCTCTCCCTCTCTCTCCCCACAACACAACCTAGTCAGTAAGAGGCTTTGGCAGCAGACCACCTCCCCATATGAGCTCCCCTTGTGAGCCTCCTCTTTCCCATGAGGTGCTTTGTTCCTCCTGCCATGACAGTTGTGCTGTGCTGTGCTGTGTGATGCTGTGCTGTACTGTGCTGTGTGATGCTGTGCTGTACTGCGTGCAGACTCTGAGGGCAATAACGGCACGGGGACGACGGGAGGTTCTTAGACGCCCTGTGGCGGAGTTGGCGTCTTGCACTCTGATCTCGATAAATGTTTCACGTGTCCGTGTTTACCCAGCGGTAGGCCAGCAGGGGCACCTGTCCCACGTGAGATGCACTTTAAAACAAGCGCTTAGAACAGTCTAGAAACCTGCTTTTCTTCTTGTTTTATTTTGGGTTTAGTATCATTCTTTTACTTTCTCGTGTTCTGTGCTTTCGTTTCCTCTTTTCTCCCTTCTCTTCCCCTCTCATCTCCTCTTCCTCTCCTCTACTCTTCTGTCCTTTCTTATCTTTTACAGTCTTCTCCTCTCCGTTTTTTCCTATTTTGCTGAGGCCAGTAGAGTGTCACAGAGCCACATACTCTCACGCTCACCTCTTACTCAGTGTGTGTGTGTGTGTGCATGCGTGCATGTGTGGGTCACTTCCTCACTACCTGGTAAAAGGCTTGTGCAGCTGCCCGTGTGCGTTGGTGAAATGTGTGTGTGTGTGTGTGTGTGTGTGTGTGTGTGTGGCCGGGTGCGTGCGTGCGCGATGGCTTTTGGGGATTGGCTGAGACACGTCACGGGTGCCCTGCGGCTGGAGGCCGAGCTGGGATCGCTGGCTAGGGCTGACAGCCCGGCGGACCTCTGGAGGACGACACACACGCCTCACACACACGCCTCACCCGGGCCAGAGAGTAGCAACGGCATCATCCCCTCTCTCCTGCTGAACACAGAGCTTAACCACAGCAGACACACTCTCTCAACACACACAATCTATTTGGTGTTCAGAAAACCAAATACTTGTGCAGTGACAAAACGTGCTACAGACATAATTTGTCTGTAATAATTAAGTCATTTGCAGATTTGAAACGGTAGGGTTGCTGATCCCACTGTAGTCTTAAATGAATGCATGGCCAGAAGTAAAGTGAAAGTACTAATGTAAACTTTTCCTCTCGTTTTTTAGTTGAACGTTCGTAACAGTGTTTGTCACCCATTCAGAATTCTTGTATTTTTGTGTGGCAAGGGAAACGTTATCCCTGGGTTCTGGGCTCAGACAGAGAAAGTGTGTGTGGGTGTGTGTGTGTGTGTGTGTGTGTGTGTGTGTGTGTGTGTGTGTGTGTGTGTGTGTGTGTGTGTGTGTGTGTTTGTCCCATACATAAATAGGAGCCACAGCAGGCTGTCATTAACTAGTGCTTCTGCTCCTCCATTCTCTCTCTGTGGCGGTCTCTATCTCCTCTTTCTTTCTTTCTTTCTTTCTTTCTTTCTTTCTTTCTCACTCTCGCTCTCTCTCATTCTCTTCCTCTCACTCTCAGTCTCTATTCTCACTTTTCTCACAGTCTCTCAGACACACACACACACACACACACACACACACACACACACACACACACACACACACACACACACTTTCTCTCTCTGAGCCCAGACAGTAGGAGCAGGTGGTTGGGGTTGGGGAAGCAGTGTGAAGGTGATCGGGGCCATGTTGGCATGTCGTCTCTGCCGCCTCAGCAGCCCCAGACCCCCCCCACCCTCCTCACCTCCTGCTGGGCTGCCACTGAGGGCCGTGTGAAGGCTCAGGCTCAGGCTCTGCTCCCCCATCTGCACTCTTTCCCAAGAGCAACCCACCCCCCTCCCATCTACCCCCTTGCCCCTGGCCCTCGGGCCATACTGCCACACTCAATCCTCAGTCACAAGCACATGCCCCAGAGACGCAGAGTCTGGTCCACGTATGACTCAGATCTGGCAACCCAGCAAATCCACTTTTCCCCCTCTCTGTCTGGCCACACCCAAACCACCAAAAGATGTTTGTCTGGTCCAGATATGGCAACCCAGAAAATCTACTTTCCCCTTCTCACTCTGGCCACATCTAAACAACTACAATATGATTCTCTTCTTTGTGAAGGCTGTTTTTCATTATGCTGTTGTTGTTGTTGTTGTTTGAAATTGGTAGTAGCAGCACGTAGACATTCTGTCCTACATTTCTATGGTCCATCTGGTTTCAAAGGAAGAATGCTTCGTCTTCTTAGAGGTGCTTTGCCAGGGAGGTGTGTGTGTTTGTGTGTGTGTGAGTGGGTGTGTGTGAGGAGATAGCACATGGTGGCAGGAACAGGGGACTGGGGACGATGGTGGTGGTGGCTGTTCTGCCGCTACGTCACATCACGTCAGGCAGAAGTGTGACCTGCGACCACATGGCCTCCAGGGCCCCCCTCAGCCTCTCCTGGTTCTCTCAAGCAATCAACACAAACCTTTCACAGTCTCTGCAAATGCAACAGCAGAGATCCTACATGTAATCCACCATACAACAACATGCTTTCGTCAACCTATAGCCAAGGGAATATGAGACAGGGATAAAACATACAACACAAGTTCAGGATGTGTGCCATCAACTGAAACCTTAGCATTGTGCCTAACTCAAATAGAAAACAAAAATCTGGGGTCCCCCAAAACAGTGGACTATGCCCCATGTTAGGGGTAAGTTGATCCAGCTGACAGGATAAGTTGAGCAGTTTGAGAAAACTTAGAATTAGAACAATTTGAATATTAGAATACGGCTCTTCAGATTGCTGCTGAATGTTCCATTGATTTAAATGGGCTACCCCACCGTTCAGAGGTCCGATATTTCTTTATAATGACTGCTGCAAAAACGTATGACCTCTGCCGTTGGCAACAGATTGTGTGCTTCTAATTCACATCTTCCGTATAATTCTGCGAGTAGTCAGTTCATTTAACTTGACGGGAACTCATTGTAACTTGAAGTCATTCAGGATTGAATTTTCCAATACTGACCGGGGGACTAAACATTATCTCTTACATAATTAAATCCCCCATTCTGCTAATTTTATTGGTGTCCATGAATGAATATTACAATTCGCCAATTATTTGTTTTTCAATTTGAATGTAGACTCTCAACTACATGATTGGCATAGTAGCAAACCTTTTAGCCTATCAACATAACATAGCATAAACACCAACATGTCACATAATGTTCGGAATATCCATATAATCGCAAACTTTGCAGCCAATGACATGACATATATGTACGAAAAATGGCAAAACACGAGTGATGCTTCCATGTCATCCACATGGAAATAAACAAAAACTAGGACTACAAGCACGTGTCTGTTTTTCTTCTGTAATGACGTGGCATGACAGCTGTCAGGCTTCATCTAAATTATGAAATATAATGTCAGTTATTCATTGTAAGGGTGCAAGACTTATTTAAACACACCCCATATTTGGCCTAGCTTTAGGTAAACATGACTGAGCCACCAGTTTAACATGCCTCAAAGGCTCTGGGTCATTTTACCCCACAGTCACCATTTTGGGAAAAGTGCTTAGTCGAGCATCCATGACAAAAATTGCGCTGGTTGCCCAGCTCAGGGGGTGGGTCAACTTACCCACTGGCTCATCTTACCCGATCTTACTCCCCCCTGTGTGAACCCCCCCACCCGCAGAGCGATGTTAGGTTTCATTCATTCAGGCCCATACACAGTCTATATATATATATATATATTGCCTCGTTTGGCAGGCTTTTCATAATTCTACGTGACATAGCGTGACGTGACGTGCTGGCAAAGCAGAGCATCAGAGCAAGAGTTTCCTTCAGCTGGCATTCTCTTTCTTCCTCTCTCTCTCTCTCTCTCTCTCTCTCTCTCCCTCTCTCTCTCTCTCTCTCTCCCTCTCTCTCCATGGCAGGGCCCCCACGGAGCGGGGGGTCGTCTTATTTATTTGCATAATTATTTACATAATTTATTACATAATTGGGATTATGCTCAGTCAAGTGCACCGTCACATCTCAGAGCCACTGTGGCGTGAAATTTGCTGACTGTCGAGCGGGGAGGAGACAAAATACTAAAACAAGCCTTTGGCTCAAGCTTCTATTGACTCTCCATCGATAGGTCTGGTTTTACGGACCTCTCGAAGCGGCTGACGGGTCTTTTTCCATGGCAACAGCTAATGAAAGTACCTACTGGGTCAATTTCTATGGGAGAACCAGCAGCTAGTAGAAGCAGCAACTGGATCTTGTTCCATGGGAGGAGAAGGAGAAGGAGCAGGAGCTGGAAGCAGCTAACGGGTCTGTCTCTAGGGCAGGAGCAGCAGCTAGTGGAAGCAATTACTGGGTCTCTTATTGTATGGCAGGATCAGGCGCCAGAAGCAGCTACTGGGCCTGTGTCTGTGTCTGGAGGAGTAGCTAGTAGAAGCAGCTACTGGGCCTGTGTCTGTGTCTGGAGGAGTAGCTAGTAGAAGCAGCTGCTGGCAGGCCCACAGAGCAGTGTGTTCTCCACTCCCATGTTGGGCGATCCAGGGCTGTCCATGTGGAGGATGCTGGAGAGGAGAAGCGTCTGGGGTTGAAAATTACACGGCGCTGCGGGCAGCATAATCGCCGCTTACGTCTGGGGTTTTCGGTGGCAGTGCCCTGTCCGCTACCACACCCCTGCAGGGAACTTGTGTTGAGCAGGAGTGTGTGTGTTTGTGTGTGTGTGTGTGTGTGAGAGAGAGAGAGAGAGAAAGGGAGAGAGTTTGTGTGTGAGTAATTGTGTGTGTGTTTGTGTGTGTGTGTGTGTGTGTGTGTGTGTGTGTGTGTGTGTGTGTGTGTGTGTGTGTGTGTGTGTGTGTGTGTGTGTGTGTGTGTGTGTGTGTGTGTGTGTGTGTGTGTGTGTGTGTGTGAGAGAAAGGGAGAGAGTTTGTGTGTGAGTAAGTGTGTGTGTGTGTCTGTATTGTACCCCGCTTTAGGCCCACTGACAGGGCTCGGATGGCAGTTAACCTCAGCTTGACCCGCCCGTAACCCATCCCCCCCACCCCCACCCCCACCCCTTGTCTCCCACTCCCCCAACCTCTCTGCCCCTGCCCCCCCCCCCCCCCTCATGGCCTCCCAGAGCCAGCTGTGACATGAGCGCCAGTGGCGACAGCGACCCCAATCCGGTGCTCACCGCTGGAGACCGCCACTGATCTGCCCCAGCAGCGCAGGCAACCCAATAGCACTGGCTTATTTGCTTCTTCTCTCTGTTTTTTCTCTCTCACACACTCACTCCATCACTCTCTATCCTCTCTCCCTCTCTCGCTCTCTCTCACTCTAACTCACTCTCACTCTTCGTCTCTCTTTCTCTGTCTCTACTCTGCCAGCGTTTTCCTTCTCTCACTCTCCCCCCTCTCTGTCTTTCTTCACTCTTTCTCTCTCTCTCTCTCTCTCTCTCTCTCTCTCTCTCTCTCTCACTCTGCCAACTCTCACTCTTTCTCTAACTCTCCTACTCACTCTCTGTCTTACCTTGCCAGCACTCATTCTCTGTTTCTCTCTCTCCCTCTCTCTCTCACTAATTTTCTCATTCTCTCTTTCTCTTTCTCACACACGCTGCCAACACATCCCCTCTCTCCCTCTCGCTCTTTCTCTCTCTCTCTCTCTCTCTCTCTATCTCTCCCTCGTTCAGTCAAGCGTGGCCGTCGCTCTCAGGGACAAGTGTGATTTGCTCTGCTGGGTTTGATGTCTGACAGCCGCTGCACCAACGTTATGTGGGAGAGAGAGAGAGCGAGAGAGAAAGAGAGAGGGGCCTATCACACACGGCCCCGCCGGGCAGACCGCCATGTGGGGCTCCGGCTCCGGCTCTGGCTCCGATTGACCACCGGGGCCCGGAGCACAGGGACAGACTCGTGACCTCACAACTCCATGTCAAGGCTTCGGAGCTTGACAAGGACAAAAACAAAGTAATGGAACTCTCCGAGAATCCTGTCCACTACCACAAACCCCTGTGGGGGACTGGCGTTGAGCGACCGGTGTGTGTAAAAGTGAGTGTTTGAGAGAGTGTAGGTGTGTGTGTGAGAGTGTGAAATAAAACTCTCAGGAAAACGGCAGGAGTCATCAGAATGCTGTCTCGCACGTCAGTGTCGCTGTTGGAGCGACTGCTACCACCCTTTTGTACATTGACATCATATTAGGTAATTTATTCAGGTGACTCACAGCACAGCAACACGTACATTTTCATCAGTATATGGGCTCCATCAGGTCCATGACCATGTTGATGTCAGCACCTTGCTTTATCAGTGTAGCCACAGGAGCCCTTTTTATTATATAGACCTTGTTATAATACACTAACAGGTGCATATTAATACTCCATAGTTATATAATATTAGGTATTTTTATTATGATGGTTATAGTTAGGATAAGGGTTATGTCATTGGAATGGGCTATGTCATGAAAGTTACACACTGGTAATCAAGGAATTATACTGTGTTATGAAATTACACACTGGTTATAAATGAATTATACTGTGTTATGAAGTTACACACTGGTAATCAAGGAATTATACTGTGTTATGAAGTCAGGGTGCCAGCTGATTGGTGGGCGTGGGCGATGTGCTGTTTTTAAAAGTGAACAGGTGACAACCTGCGTGACCCACAGAGCTCGCGGCCAACATTGAGTGAGTGAGTTGTCATAGTGATGTTGATATTACAGCTCCTGATTGGACCTTTGGATTGGACATGGAAGATAGAAACCACATCGAGTAGGAAAAACATATATAGCACGAAATCACGCACCAATGAACTCGCTTGGCTCATGATTACATGTTGATTTTGGCTTTGGTCCAAATTTGATTGTCTGGGTCCGGATCCTTACCGGAGTCCGCCTATTGAGTACCCCCGCTTTAGGCCGATAGTTTTATTTATTGTGATAGAGTAGGCTGGCTTTTGTGTCCTCTTTATTAGTTTTTGCGTGTGTTTGCATAGCAGATGTGGCCTGGGGTTCTGACACAAGGGTGATGTACTATGAAGTGTGGAAGAGTGGTAGAGGTGGCAGTGAGACAGATGAAGGGAGGGAGGCCATGGTGTTATTGGCTGCCAGAGATTTAACTTGCCCTGCATCAGTGACTGCATTGACTGTATCGAACACGTGTGTGTGAGAAAGTGTGTGTGTGTGGGGGGGGGGCAGCAGCAGCAGCAGCAGGCGCGGTGGCTCGTCCCGGCGTCGATGTGAGAGGCAATGGATCACGGAGGGCAGATAACACTGATGTGTATGTATGATCCATGCCTGCGCCAGCGCTCCCTCCTCCTGTCTCCACTCATGCTCAATCCATCTCGCCCCGCCTGCATGTGCTTCACTGGTGGGGATGGTGAAGCGTGAGGCAGAAAACTCTTGAGATGGGCGACAGATTGTGACCCACTTTACCACCCCACACCCCCCCACCTCCCCCATGTTGGGTTGGGGTGGCTCTACAAAAAGTCTCTCGCGTCTTTTTTTTTTTTTCTCTCTCTTTCTTGATCTACCAGCGAGTACTGGTGTTGTGTTGTTCATTTTGAAGGCTTCTCTCTATTGCCGGTACATCTTTGAGGGAGCTGTCGCCACCTGTGTGTGTGTGTGTGTGTGTGTGTGTGTGTGTGTGTGTGTGTGTGTGTGTGTGTGTGTGTGTGTGTGTGTGTGTGTGTGTGACAGAGAAGGAAACCCACTGAGGTTTCTGTAGAGAAAGTTGTGTCAAATATTCACCACAGAGGCCGTTATTATTTATGCTAGATCTCTCTAGATCTGTGGTAGTACTTCCATGAGTTTTGCCTGAGTGAAACTTGCACTGAAACATGCATCGACACACCAAATGTACCCTGTAGGATCACATTCCTGGACCCAAAATCACGTGCATAGGGTTACCTGTTATGGGACTAAGATGACTGAGGCATTTTTTAAGCCCAATCAGTGTTTGCTTGTCTGCAGCTTTGTGGAAGAATACAGGAATAGTTCAATTTTGTCATGAATTTATCCAAGGATATTGCCAGTGTTGGCTGTGTAAACACCAAGAGGACATTTCATTTCTGTGCTTGCTATCAAATACATGAATGTGAATTTAAATACCACATGGTGCACTGTATTAACACATACACATCTCGTTTTGATGAAATGTAGTCTCAGTATATTGATTATGACATAACATGCGCTTTTTTCATACAGCCATTAAATGGCATTGCTTTAAGAGGTAGCAATCAAACAAGGGATTAATATATTTTATCATTAATATATTTAATGTTTTAAGTCATTGGAGTATAAGTTATTTCTCTGGAAAGGCACACCCACATATTTTGTAACCTGTTAAAGCATGAACTATCTTCACGACAAGCTGATTATGTGTGTGCATCAACGATCAAGCTCGAAGTACCGTGGGTCTCGACACGTTCACATCACAAGCTTGAGGCTAGAGAGCGTTGTGCAGCGGTTCACCCTGTTGCGTTTGAAGACGATTTGAGAACATCCTCAAAACACAACACCCGTTTCAGATCACAGCCAAGCCTATTACTGGCAATTACACAACAAAGAGCTCCCTGGGCCTGCATTATTGATATCGCTCTCGCACAAATTGCGTTGTCAGTTGTTGTCTTCAAACATTCGAGGCTCCAGTCAAGCGAGGAGATAATCTTTCATTTCATATTAAAAGGAAAAGGTTTGGCAAATAATCTACCCTCTGTCGGGAGGTAGACATTGGAGTCATGCCTTCGGCTATGTTGGTTTGTTTTTAGATGAAAAGGGAGTCAGGCTCACCCGAAAGCTCATCAGTCTGTCAGATCAAGATTGCAGTGTTTTCATTTTTGAAAAAGAAAACTAAATTAATGTCAGATTAGGACTTTCTTCACTGGTTACTTGCGTGGAGAATATGGAGCTTTCAGATTGAGAAAATCCATCTTTTGAGGGGGTGGCTGCTGCTGAGCATTGTGTCTCTCGCATGGAAATGTGTGTCACGTAAAAGTCGTATTTCTCTGTCTGCAGATGACAAGTCGGAGAGCGGAGAGCTCGACCTGGAGGGCATTGACGAGGATGAGATCGAGAAGGTGCGTTTTCCCTCTCACCGCCTGTACATATGCAGGCTTAAACCCAACATTATACACTCCTGTCCCTTCCTCTGCAAGGGATTAGTACCCAGCTCTGTGCTAAAGCTCTTAAGGTGACAAAAAGTTGAAGGAAAAAAAGCCTAATGACTTTGGCCGACTCGACGAAACTGAAACTGCATAATCTCCTCTCTTTTTCTTTTCTTTCTTTAAAACCTCACACATAGAGCATTAAAAGGTATCAATATGTGGTGGATGTCCCTCCTTATCCCCCTACCCGTTTCCTACAGTATATCCTAAATGAGAAGGAAGTGGAAGCTAAAACGGAGCTGTGGATGAAACAGAACGAGGACTACCTGCGGGAGCAGAAAGGTAAGAAAGAGAGTCGGAAGTCTGGCATTCTCATTAACTCCTCTCAGCCAAGCTTCGCCAGTCTTTTCTCACTGCTCAGCAGGTAGGCTCAGTGAGGCCAGAGGTCTCCTGCACTCAGTGTGTTTACATGATGGTATAATTCGAATCTTTGCTTAGTCGGACTATGCTTTCTTTCGAGGGTAGGTGCTATTATCCCAATATACATGGCAGTGAATAAATCGAATCATTGGCTGAAAGCATGTCATATCCGATACGATAGGTGGCGCTGTTTTTATTACAACTAGTGGTGATACAGCCCTTTCCGCTTGACCTCTTCACCACTACCAATAACAACAACAGTTGATTGAGCATGAATCGCGTCTGTTCATCGGTCCAGAAATGCGTGTTGCCTCTTGGGTTGTTTGTTTGTTTGTTTGTTTGTTTGTTTCTGCCAGGCCGATGTGTTTATAAGTTACATTATTCAAAGGTGAAAGATAAAAGGCGAGAGAAACGCACGCACATTCACACACGCGCGCAAATAATGGGTTACAGCCTAAACGCATTGCCCTTCTGCCAGTTGCATCAAATTGTTTTAGTACTTCTTCGCTGTCGATTTCCAAATCTGTGTGAATATTCATGAGAGCAAGTCCAGTCAGTCTTTTCGTAGATAGATACAAGACCTTCAGGACGCAATGAATGTTTGGCTAGAAATTCGCCGAACTTTCCAGGGCTTGATAAAGTTCACTGCGTAACTCATTTAGCTGTTTCCAGCTCTGTATCTGCATCGTCAACGCTGGGCATTAGTTGTCTGTACTCCGATTTTATAGTTTCCCCATTTTAATAAATATGCGTTCATGATATATTTTTCTTCTTCTCGCGTAGCAGAAGGTACGCACAGTGCGTACGGCTGCATGCGCCACTGGAACTCTGTGCAATTAATACAATACATAATAGGCTAATTGATACAATATCTCCTCGTTTGAGTGTGGTTGTTTGAGTGCAATGGGAGTGTATGATCGATGTTGTCTATAAAGGTATTTAGGTAAAGGTATTTACGGGAAAATATCTCGATCCACCTGTCACGTCTCTGTCTTTAGAGGGCAGCGCCAAATAACTGAACACAACTAAACTCACGCATATTTGATAGAATGAAGGACATATTAGTTGTGAATAGTATCACCGAGTTTGATAGGTATTGGTCAGGTAATAGCCGAGTGACAGCTGATTTGCTTTCTGATTTGACAGTACTAATTTGTGGGTTTTTTCAGCGCCAAATAACTGAACACAACTAAACTCACGCGTGCCTCGCGGCCACAATACCAAATTTCATCATATTTGATAGAATGAAGGACATATTAGTTGTGAATAGTATCACCGAGTTTGATAGGTATTGGTCAGGTAATAGCCGAGTGACAGCTGATTTGCTTTCTGATTTGACAGTACTAATTCGTGGTTTTTTTCAGCGCCAGATAACTGAACACAACTAAAGTCACGCGTGCCTCGCGGGCACAATACCAAATTTCATCATATTTGATAGAATGAAGGACATATTAGTTGTGAATAGTATCACCGAGTTTGATAGGTATTGGTCAGGTAATAGCCGAGTGACAGCTGATTTGCTTTCTGATTTAACAGTACTTATTCGTGGTTTTTTTCAGCGCCAGATAACTGAACACAACTAAAGTCACGCGTGCCTCGCGGGCACAATACCAAATTTCATCATATTTGATAAAATGAAGCACAAATTAGTTGTGAATAGTATCACCAAGTTTGACAGGTATTGGTCAGGGGAGACGGCCCAGTGTTCCGAAAGCCCGATATTCCGAAATCTCAATATTCCGAAAACTAGTCCCCCTGGCAAAATTTAGAAATATTTTAAGTGGCACAAAACACTCAAAGCATTTCGTTTGCACAGCAGAGCGGAGACGCTCACCGGGCTATCACGCATATAACTTTTCCTAGGCAATATTTGTTAACTTAGCCTACTCTGGTTTTGAATATGGGGTAGGCTACCACTCATGCGAAGGAAATCACCGGCAGATTGTCGCAGGACATTACGCAGATCTTGTCAAGCACTGACAAAGCATGCATGCGTTGGCAATCATACAAATATTTTTGTATCATCGCGATGCAAATGCATGTGTGTATAATAATATTCTGAATTCAAGTTAATGCTTGTGAAATAAAGGCATTTATATGTTTATGATTGTGTGATTCATTGGGATGTGCATGTGGGCAATAGTGGTTCACGTTGCTGTACTCACAATTTCGGAACAGCGGGCTGTCGGAAAAATGGGCTTTCGGAACATTGCCATGGAACCTTGGTCAGGTAATAGCCGAGTGACAGCTGATTTGACAGTACTGCTGTTGTTTTAAGCAAATAAAATGTGGAACGTCCTTATACGTGTTTAAGGAGGGGTTGTAAAGGTGCTCATATCTTCGGACCTCTTCTGTTATGTTTGTTCATAATCAACAAGAATAAGCTTGTGAGACAGTCTGCAGGATATTCATAAAAAACCGTGTCATTAGTATGAACAGTTGAGACAACTTATCCCTCTTTCGTCTTCCGGGTCACGACCTGGCAGGGAGAGAGGGAGCATGCGCAAAGACGCAAAGTCCAGTTCCTTATCCAATTCACCGTTACATGCCGCAATAGTCGAACTATCAACTGGATCGGATCGAGTTATCCAGGGGTGTTAGTCCGACTATGTGCGGTCCGACTACGATCCGACTAAGGTGCTTACATGAAACGGATAATGCGATTTCAGTCCGACTAAGGCAGTTATTCGAATCCATGTAACCACGGTCACTGATAGGAAGCGCTCTGTATAAGCATAAATTAGTTCCATTTTTTTCTTGTCTCTCACACGTTTTTTAACACTTTCCTGTAGTAGTTTTTTTCCCCTTGCTCTCACATAGTCATGGGCCTTTTCCTTTTTTTCTTTAATGTTCAAAGATAAAAGTTATTACATTAATTGACCATTAGCATTGATTGTATGATACCTTATAGAAGCCGTAGTAACCAAACTTATGGCCTCTCAGGAACTTCTGTTCCTGTCTGACAGCCAAATAATTCCTGTTTCACAAATTGCTTGATGTTTTACTCTCATCGTCCACCGTATGCATTTTGTGATGATTGTCTGAACTATTTGTTCTCTCAGAAAAAGAAGAGAGGATCGCAAAGGAGAAGGAACTGGGGATTTATAAAGAGAAGGTAAGATTGTGCGCGTGTGTTTGTGTGTGCGTGTGTTTGTCTTCGGGGTGGTTTAAGAACTATGCCCCCTCTCGTGCTGGGGCCACTGAAGAAGACATACAGCAGCTGTATCTGACGGAAGAGGGGTACTTTCCATTATAGACCGTACCACCTCTTGCCCCCCCCCCCTTTTCCTCCAGACTAACTTGCTGGCCGACATCTGTGCCACAGCTTTCAGCCAGAGACAATTAGCCGTCCGGCTGCAGACCCTCCTAATGAGGTGCCGAGAGCTTAATGCCAATAGCAGATTTGGTGAAATCTCATGTCCGCCGGCTTTGCTGTGGCGGGGCGATTTGCCCTGGATGTAAAACAAACACGATCGTATGGCGATTGCTGACAGTCTCATGGCCTCAATGGATTTAGCAGGGCCTTAAATAGGTTCAGACTTCCCTTTGATGACAGTATGGAGTCTAAGATCATTTTGGTCAAAGGCAAAAGGGAAAGACTGATGTATGGCTGATGTGTGGCTAACATGCATTGGTTTCTGTATATATTTAAAGTTGAGCACTCACCAAAATAAAGTTATTTTTCCAGCAACTAGTGGTTGTTGTTACCAATATTAAGTAATATTTAGGCATGTTGTACTTACCACAGTACTAATACATCGTTTCATTACCAAAGAGGACACCAAAGCGATAGTTTCGTGAGCAAAAAAGCATTTTCTAATTCCAAACAGGATACTTGGTACATAGTTTCACTCAAAAGGAGAAGGATTTCTTGAAATGAGAGCTTACGGTTGGCACGGCACAGTTCTTACAAGGTCCTGCCAAGTAGAGAATAAATAATGCATTTTAGAATCAATTGTCAGTTAAAATTTTATCAATGTCAAAACACCCATGGTCACCTAAATTAGGTCTACTAGTTTATTAGCATGCTGGAAGAAGGGTACGGCAACTTTCCACGACGGTAGCTGCGGGACGTTCAAATTTAGAGTTAGAGTCATTATTAAATCTATTTCTTGGAACTGCAGCCCAAGAAAACATCCAAGAAGCGCGAGCCGATCCAAGCAAACACGGCAGAGGAGGCCATCGAGAAGATGCTGGAGAGGAAGAAGATCTCCAGCAAGATCAACTACGACGTGCTGCGGGACCTCAACTGCAAAGGCAGTGGCAGTGGCAGTGGCAGCAGCCCTTCCCACGCCTCTGAGGACGCATCCACCACCAGCGCTGGGCACAAGAGGCTGACGCGACGCAAGAAGCAGCCCAGCAAGAGCAACCTCGGCCTGGCCAAGCCAGCCAGCCTCATGGGCAAAAGGTAGGCAGTTTTTACAGTACGTGATCGATTTCCAAATTGGGTTTTAAAACAGAGGACAGGAGACAGGAAGTGTCCTGGAGGGGGAAACGCTAGGCAGCTCTCAGGATGGATTTTGAAATGGGTTAAAAAATTAACAGGACGTTTGTCGGGGGTGGGGGGACTCCGGAAACTTGTCTTCCATTTGGTTTCATGTCAGAAAGAAGGTGCCTCGGTTGAAACCCTCGCTTTCTTTACAGGCTTCCCATCTTGCCAATCAATCATAGTTCTCACGACAACAGGGGGGCTTTCTCGGCGGGGGGTGATGTATGTCTGCTCAGTGAAAGACAAAGGGCAAAAAGAAAAAGGTTAAACCCATCGCCTCAGCAGGCCCACGTTCTGTCTGCGCCCTCTCCCTTTGGCTGACCTTCAGCATCGCTTCAAAAGATGCACGAATTTGTCATCCATTTTAGGCCCGAAACACTGTCTGTCTGCTGTCACTTGGCACCCTGCAGTGCATGCTGGGATTTGGCCCCCAACTCCAATTAATCGTCCGCCGGGGCGCCCAAGGTCCCCCGCGGGAAATTTAATGAACAAGAGATGCGATGTGGATTGGTGTCTCTCTCTCTTTCTACCTTCGCAAGCAGCTGCAGATGTCAAGTCTCGCGGCCCCTTTTATTATATATATATATACACATGTATATATATATATATATATATATATAATTATTTAATTTTTTCAACCAAAGCTGTTATGTTTCCCTTTAATGATAATTGCTAACGCTGCACTAAAGTTGCTGAACTGATAATGAGTCACACCAGGAAGGATCTGCGAAAGCTCTGGCGTAGTGGTTCATTCCACGAGCACTAATCTGGTGACCCTTTGCACCTCTTCAGTGCTCCTCAGCCAGTGCTCCATCTTGGGAAGCGAGCCATGAAATCAAAATGACGTCTCTGGGAGATCTCATTTGCCTTTGGCCCGGCTGAACCTTTACGAAGTCAAAATACGTCAAACTAGCTGACAGGCTAACTCTTGACTGATCCCAGAGTCATCTCAATTATAGCTTGAACTATTCCTACTTTGTGTTCATTATGATTAAATAACTGCACCAAGCTCATCATTTTACTGTGTGTGAGAGCGTCTGGAGGAGTATAGACTTGGCTTGCTCACTGCACTGGCTGGCCAGGTCCTGTTTAAAGACAGAAAACCATTGTGGGTGGAAGACACTGTGGAACAAATCGCACAATAAACTTCAATTTAGTTACAGTTCCATCAGAGTGACCGTTTCCCTCCTCTCCCTTTGTGTGGGACTATGGGAAAGCTGCTTAATATGCTGTCATGGGAGAAACGGCTGGACCTAGTCCCTCAGTCTTTGTGCCATTCAGGTTTAGTCATGGCCTGCTCCCACATCCACGGCACGGCACTGCACAAAGCACCAGCCCGAACCAGCCGTGCTTACTTCACGTCCCTAGACAAGCCCCCCAAAACACACTGATGACCACCACCTTTATCACAGCCATCCTGCCCGACAGTCTGCCCTCCACATTACCTCCTACTATACCACCAACCCAGCTGCTAGGCTCAGAGGTCCCCACTTTAACCCACCCCCACTGTCAAAGATGGAGGGAGGGATAATTGCTTGGCCATTTCTTTTTTTTCTCCTTTTTTTTCTTCTTCTTCTTGCTTTTTATGCACCCTCATTATCCACCACAAGTACTTCTGTTGTACGAGGTAAAGGTCCTCTGTCATGTACATTTGTGTGTGTGTGTGTGTGTGTGTGTGTGTGTGTGTGTGTGTGTGTGTGTGTGTGTGTGTGTGTGTGTGTGTGTGTGTGTGTGTGTGTGTGTGTGTGTGTGTTGAAATTGAAGGCAGTTGGTGGCAGTGTGTCATTGCCTTCACTGCAGGGCTCAGGAAGTGACGGGCTGACCCAATACTTTGCTTCCCAGCACACCACCATATGTGGGTCTCACAGGGTCCTTGTTTCAGATGGCTGCGCTGTGACATTGGGATTCATAATTCTGCAAAAATTACCTTAAAAGCGTTGGGCCTTTGTTCGCCAGCTTTGTTGGCTGGGCTACAAGAGAGGGGCAGGGATTCAATAGTGGCCAATGTCGCTTCAAGGTCACTGAGTCAGCATGTGTCTAATTCACCCACTGTGGGAAGAGGTTCCCAACACTTTTCCCTGCATGTTTTTTTTCCGCTTTTTATTTTATTTTTTTTTAGTCTGGATGCAGCTAGAAATAGCCCGTCTGCCCGGCTGTCCTGATGAGTTTTGCAGACCCCTCTCGTCCTTTGAAGAGGGTTGCCTCTCATTTCCACCAGGGCCTCTACGGTTTCCACCCTCCCGGGGGCCGACCCAACCGTCACTGTTTCCAAATGGCAATGATGTGAGCATCTCTCTCTACCGCGCTCGTCTCAAATATTAACCAGTCACACACACAGGAGAGGGGACGCTCCCTTTACCAAGCCCCTTTTTCAAAGTCCTCTGAACATGAGGATCCCACAAGCTGGTAGAGGGTGGTTGGGGGGGTATAAGTAAAAGGAGGGGCAGTGAATGGGGTGTGTGTGTGTGTGTGTGGGGGGGGGGGGGGGGGGGGGGTGGTTTGAAGCATGTGGAGTCAGATCACGCTGTAGTGGAATGCGATGCTTGCTTGGTGTCAGTTGGGGTCCCAAACCGTGAGTCGAGCCGAAACCCCCTTACCCCCCCCTTTCCCCTCGATCGCTCAGTGCAAAGAGGCAGATTGATTTTCCTGTTTTTCTTCTTTTTTTTTTCCTCTCCGCTCTCTCTCTCTCTGGCTCACCCAGCATCCTTGTCACATCGAGCCAGCACCAACTGTGGCTCTGATGAAAGCCATGTTGTGACAGATGATGTCCCCGAAAGGGACTGTGTCCTCCGAGTCTCGCCCGGAGGCAGGAAGGCAGAGACAGAAAGTGGAGGAGAGGGAGGTGGGGGGGGGGGGAGAGAGAGAGTGAAGTGGGGGATGGTGCAGTGGGGGCCATAGGGCTCAGAATCTTCCCCAGCAGCTTGAAGATCAGATAATTCTCCTCATGGTTGCCTTTGAGCCCTCCTCTACATATTAATGTTAATCTATAATTGTCCGTCTCTCTCCTTTGAAAATTAGAAAATAGTCACTCTTGACATTCAAACCTGCAAATACTTGATCTGTAGAGGAATAAAAATCTGTTCTCCTTGGTGAGTATATTTACTTACCCAGGCAGCCCAAACTTCACTGGTCTAATTTGATAGTCAGACCATCATGCGACCTCATCTCCTCAGGTTGCCTACGTTTGGTATTTGACCTCAGTCTAGCCTTTGTGCTTTGGCGTCGGGGACATTGGTGCGCTATTGTCTGAACCGGTGATCCATCAGTGGTCTTGGTGTCAGATAGTCTGGTCGCCGCGGCATTTCAGGAGCCACTTCCCGCCATCGGGAACAATGCGCCCAGTGGGGACTGACGAGACGAAGACTGTCATTGGTCATTAGGCTCAGTGGGGCAGCTGCCACCGTTGGGACGAACGCCGTCAATTTTTCATCTGCCACCTCTGAAATAATGATAGACTTTGGATGTTTATTACGAGTTTGCTGAATTTCAGTGTGGACTCCATTTCAGCCGTTTCCTCATAAAGCAGGTGTCTTTTTTCAAATGACAAAACAGTGTGATTGAGAGGAACTAGATTCCGCACTTTATTTGTATCTGTACACAACTGTTTCTGCCCATGTCAAGACTGCTGCAGTGCTGTCCTCTGGCCTGTTCTGTGCTATTTAAGTGTGGAGAGTCTGGCTTAGTTGGTGTGAGATGGGTCTCACGTTTCTCCTCTCTTCTCAGCCACCTAGGTGAGATCTTCACCTTGAGTGTAGCAGGCTATGGTGTGAGGTAATCACTCCTAGCTCATACCTGGTGTTGAGCTGTTGTTAGGTCCCAGGTGAAACCAGTGCCAACGTAGTTGAGGGAGCTTCTGTTGGTGTGACGCACAAAGCAAGTTCAGGAGAGGAAAGGACAACACACACTCTCATTTTTTCAGACGAGGAAAGGACAACACACACTCTCATTTTCAGACGAGGAGAGGACAACACACACTTTTCATTTTCAGACGAGGAGAGGACAACACACACTTTTCATTTTCAGTGCGAACACACAGACTCTCCATTTCAGCTGATTCCCCATTTAGTGGGTGTCTTGTTCCAAATGAAAGAACAATGACGTGGGCTAACAGTTGAGAGGTTGCTTGCGAAAAAGATTGTCTGTACAACAGTCCAGTAAAGCCCTCCCTTCTGTGCTTCTGAAGCAACGTTGTCGATTGGCTCGGACGACACACACTGATCCCTGGAGGACGACATGGGTGGACCGTCGGGGGGGCAAGAGATCACCAGTAGATGCGGAAGCAGTGTGACACGGTAGTCAGAACACGTTGTCAAAAACCCACTGTGGCGGTTGCCACCGGGGAGGAGAAAATTGGTACCTACCCGTGACAGCGGCATTATTTGATTTTTTTTTTCAAGCCAGGGCCACAGCAGAAGGCGGGCTCGACACCCACACTCGCGCCGTTGTGCTTGTCGTCAAAACAGTGTGAGGGGCGAGCAGCCGTCACGGAGTTCTCTTGAGGAGGCGGTCGCACCGCACACAAACTTGTCTGTGCCGTGTCAGGGTCGATAATATGTGTGTGGGCATGTTGGCTTCCACTGCGTTCACACAACATTGTGTGTGTTTTGGAAGGCTAAAGTGATTTGGTGTGTTCTGGCAGATGTGTGTGTCCTTAAATTGGTGAGAGATTTGCGTGTGTGTGTGTTTTTGCTCGTCTTTATCTCTTTAGCTCTGTCAGAGACTGTATTTGTCCGTGAAACTGTATTGTCCTGTGTGTTTCAGTGTCAGTGAGTGTCTGTCTCTGTCGGTATAGCTGTGTGTGTGTGTGTGTGTGTGTGTGTGTGTGCCTCCATGCCTGTGTAACTGTGAGTATGCAAGCAGTGCTGGGCCCCAGTCTAAGCCCACAGGCTGTAGTGGTTAAAGCAGGAGCACGGCCGCAGTGACATCAAGTGTGCAGAGGCATGAACCTGGCATAGTCACAACAGTGGGGAACAATCCCATCACCCCCACCCCCCAACCCCAACCCCCCAAGCTCCGTACCCCTCACCCATCACCCCTGCACCACCCCATCTCCTGCTGCTGAACCACCTCCAGGGTACTGAAGGATAATCATTCCTATCTTCAGTGCATTGACCCCCCCCCACCCCCCAACCCAGCACCCTGTGGGCTTCTCCCCAGTCTGTAGGAAGTGTGATAAGATGTGTTGTCACCACATGGTGCTGGTGGCTGCTGGTGTGTGTGAGTCTCTCTGTGTGTGTGTATATGTGTGTATCTGTCTGTCTTTATGTGTGGTAGAGGGGAAAATACCCCTACACACACACACACACACACACACACACACACACACACACACACACACATCCCCTCCTCCTCTTGCCCTGTTAAAGCATGGCCGCTCCAAGGGTCAAATTTCATCTGCGCTGCCTCTCTAAAATGTGGCCCCGAGCCTTTGAAGGGGTGGCCCGCGTGGAGCTGTAATGGTTTTGCCCTCCAGTGCACGAATCCCGAGGGCCGGGGAGGGAGGAGGTCAGACTCTTTACTCCTTCCTCCTCAGCAGCCTCAGTGGAGGAGCAGCCTGTCACCACGGCTCCAGCCAAGCTCTCGAATTCAGCGTTCAGAGTCCATCATTCCCAGACGTTCAGTAGTGTTTAGAAATATGTATGTGTGATTCGTCTCAGGGAAAAAAAATATTATAAGGTTATGACAACCACAATTGCTTTTGCCAAGAGAGCTTCCTTCCTCTTCCTTTTGGATTGGTTTGGAAATGTGGTGCTAATTGTTCCGATACGCATTAAGACTTATCCCAAGGTTGACCTCATGTGTGTAATGGATTACAGATTATAGATTATGATCTAGCTCTGCAGGAGTGCATCAGTGAAAGGAATCCTCTTCTAGACCACTCGGTTTTCTAGACTGGAATCCTCTTCTAGACGACTACGTTTTCTAGACTGACAGATCCTTGGACTTTTGTTATGGAGGGGTTGTTATTAAATTCACCTTGTCCAGGTGGTCTAGACAAGCGTCACCCCCAATCCCCTATTCTCCCTCTTTGTGTTGGATAGGGCCACTTAGTCTACCCAGACCAATGACTGGAAAACAGCGTACATTTAAGAGATGCGGAGATTTAACCAAATATGGTTTATTCTTGGTGGCCCTGGCCGATTTTCTGTTTACTACGCATGCTCTGGCTCCCAAAAGCACTTACTGCACAGAACCTGGCTCCGATTTTGCCAATATGGCCGACCAGTTTTGGCTTAATTTCTTCAGAATATACATGCATGACACCATGCTGCCCATCTTTCAGTCAATCATCCTACAGTCATCAACCCAGACAGCCCCATCTACCCCCACCTCCATATTTGAACCCACCACCTTCCCTCTAGGGTCCAACCCAGCTGGTTGCTCGTACCCCCCGACTGGTGGAGTGCCCCCTGTGCCCCGTCATATATATTTGCACAGACACACACACCCACAGCTGCCATTGGATATTGGCTTGGCTGAAAATATTACTTCCCCTTGTCAGATTTCATTGACATGCATTATTGACGGACAGACATATGGGCCTGGCTTCAGACCAAGAAATAAATAAATAACGAGAGGGGGAGAGAGAGAGAGAGAGAAATGGAAAGAGAGAGATGGAGTGAAAGAGAGAGAGGGAAATGGAAAGAGAGATTGAGAGAGAGACAGAAATGGATAAAGAGAGATGGAGTGAAAGAGAGAGAGGGAAATGGAAAGAGAGAGATTGAGAGAGAGAGAGATGGAGTGAAAGAGAGAGAGAAATGGATAGAGAGATTGAGTGAAAGAAAGAGAGACAGAAATGGAAAGAGAGAGATGGAGTGAGAGAGAGAGAGATGGAGAGAGATGGTCCTTCTGAATGAATAAAGCTGGGCCAATTTTGCGAGATCAAACACAGAGCCATTTAAACTGCGTTGCCTAGCTACAAAGCCCACCAGCACGCCGGTAATACTGCAAGCGTTTGATTTGAGATCTCCGCCCAGACAGGCGTCCGTTCCCGTCCTCGCCCCGCCAATGCCAGCCTGGTAGATTGGTGACTCGCGCCGTAATATGTACACTTTGGTTGGGAATGAATTGTATTGATGCACACAGGAAAGGGGACTATCCGTCAGGGAAATCAATGCCTGATCAAACAGGATATGGTTCTTCTCCAGGGGAATATGACATTGGGCAGAGAGATCTGATTTGCTGTAATAGCATCCCAGTTCTCAAGGGTATGGTTGGTGTGTGTGTGTGTGTGTGTGTGGGTGTTTCATCTTAGCTGTGCAGATGGAAGAGCATTCTATCTTGTGTTTGTGAGCAATAAAGTGAGGAAGTTGTAGGTCGTTCTTGCTGTTGCGTTCGGGGAATATATTATGTGTTCTTATCGTATGTGCATACATGTGTGCTAAAGATTGATTCATAACTTCTATATGTGAGAGAGAGTGTATATGTCTGTCTGTCTGTCTGTCTGTCTGTCTGTGTGCGTGTGCGTGTGCGTGTGTGTGTGTTTGTGTGCATACGAATGTGAGTGTGAGCTTGTTTCTGTATGTGTCTCCCCACTTTTTTTTCCTGTCTGAGAGGGACAGTACGGAGGAGACCCCAGGAGGTTGCAGGACATTATTGATGCAAGCAGAGAGAGGGGAGGGGATTGATTGTTAAAGTGGGCAAATTTGTCTTGCGTGTGTGAATTCGCTCCATTAGCGACCCCCATCATTTGCCATCTGTCCCCAGGCAGGGCGGATGGGGGGGTTCGCAGCTGGGGGGGGCAGGGCACTGGGCAGGGGGCAACGCCTCAAGGCCAGCCTGTGCCACAAGGGCACACCACATAACACCCCCCTAGCCCCACCCCACCCCACCCGATGCCCCCACCGGGCTCTCGGCTGTCTGTTGGTGTTAACAGGGGTAGGAGAAAAAAAAATGGGAAACAATTCAATTGTTGTTGCCTAACAGTTGGACCTCTTTCTGTAACTGTCTCTCCATCTGTAAGCTGTAAGGCTTCGATTCCTCTTTTTTTTTCCCCTCCTTTTTTTTTGCCTTGGGCAATTACATCTCCTGACCTGTGATACATCACTGCTTGTGTCGTGGTGAAATTGGCTCAAGCTGTTTTGCCGAGATGCAATATGGCTCCATCTCACTAATGCCTTAAGCTTCTCTTTTCATCTGTTAAATAGAGGAGGCAGGCTACGGGACAGATGCTAGCCTGTGTGTAGCTGGACGCTGGAGAGGGTGGACGTCTCTGATGGATGGGGAATAACAATTAACGTTCAGCTACCCTAACGCCCAGCCTTGTGCTTAACACAGGAAATTGCCCACGGTTTAGATTTGATTACCGTATTTCTTTTTGGAAGATTGATTAGCTGATCATTTTAATATGTTATAGAATGTCGAGAATGCTGTGTGATTGTGTTATATTGTAATGAAGGAAAGAAATTACACTCATACAGTTCTCTCCACACACACACACACACACACACACACACACACACACACACACACACACACACACACACACACACACACGCTCTCAAACTCACTTAGTGAGGCCTGCAGGTATAAAAGTGACAGACTGGGTGTCGCTCCGCCTCAACCTTTCCGACGTATGACTGGGCCACCCAGGGGCCTTCTGGGAAGAGTCTGAGGATTTGGTTAGTGCTGACCAGGCACTTCCAGGTTCATTGGGACACAGAGTTCAACCGCAGTGTTGATAAAAGTAACACCTGACAAAAGGTGAAGTTGCAGAGTCTGGCAGAACAACTCATCAAAAAATGGTCTCAAAGTTCCAAAATTGGTACATTTTCTTTTTGCACTGATGGTTTATGCAGACACAGCAGCAACCCCATTCCACACACACACACACTCACACACACACACACAAAAGACAATACTCTGAATTGTGAAGCAACTTGTATGGCTCCAATAGCACCTACGTCTCATTTCGCCATATCAGTGTAGCAGAGTAAACGCTATCTGGCCCATTGGCGCAGCGGGCGCGAGCAGTGGGCGCGATCTTCTGGCTGGGAGCTGAAGAGGAGAAGCGGAGACATTGGCTCATAAATGATGGCGTCATTAGATAGAGAGCAAGACGGAGACAGACAGTCGTGGGAGGTGTAACAGACAGTCAGCTTTGGCCAAAGCGAGTCTGCTTGGTCTGTCTGTCTGTCTGTCTGTGAGTGTGGGTGTGTGTGTCTGTCTCTGTGGCTGTGCATCTGTGTGTGTGTATGTGTCTGTCTGTCTTTGTCAACATCTGTGTGTATCTGTCTGTTTCTGTCTCTCTGTGGCTGTGAATTTGCGTACGCGCGTCTGTCTGTCTCTCTGTCTGTCTGTGTGTTTGTGTGTGTGTGTGTGTGTGTGTGTGTGTGTGTGTGTGTGTGTGTGTGTGTGTTTCTGGGAATCAGTAGGTGCAGTGGGATAATTTAATTTGAAAAGAGAAATGACAGTAATCAGAGATTGATTGGTTTGGCAGAGGCTCTCACTGCACAACAGGCTCCTCAGACAGTTTAATGCCTTGGCCCGTTCGGTCGCATCGCAATCGATAGCCCCACCCACCCCCACCCTCTCCAGACTTGGAGCGGCAGAAGGCCGCAATAAAAAAGAATTGAAAACAGAGTGCCCAGATCAGTGTTCGTGACCTGTGTGAAATGTGTCGTGATAGTTTTTTTTTCCCGCCTTTATTTATTTATTTATTTATTTATTTATTTATTTATTTATTTATTTGTGTTAGTTTGTTTATATCCTCGCTCGCTCACTTACTTTGTGAAGGTGCCTTGGTGAATTTGAAGAGGCTGAGGCTGGCGTCTTCTGCCTGAGACAAGCTTGTCAGAAGTTGGATCATGGGAGATTTATAGTGTTTTGTTATGTATTTCTTTCTTTTTTTAAGTTTTTCTTTATTTGTTTGTTGGTTGGTTTGTTTGTTTAACAGGCCTTCGCTTTGTGGATGAGGCTCAAGAGCATCTATGTTTGGCTCTCAATAAAGTTATAAGTTACAAGTCTTTATTTGTCAGATGCACAAAATGACACAGGGTCAGACTGGGCACTGAAATTCTTATGACAATACGCCGCCCAAACCTACCATACCATAACATCACATACTATAACATAACAAACCATGACGTACACTCTGCACAAGTACTATGAACATAATTTACACATAATAAACATATAAACATATAAACATATAATAACCTAAATAACCTTACTCAATATACAAGATAAATATACAATACGATGTGCTAAACATATACCAACCTATACATATAATACTAAATATGCATATAACAGCCTTTACATATAATTAGTGCTGTCAAACGATTAAAATATTTAATCGCGATTAATCGCATTTATGTCATAGTTAACTCAAAATTAATCGCGATTAATCGCAAATTTGTATCTATTCTAAATGTCCCTTCGTTTTTCCATCATTTTATTTTTATTTTAATGCCCTTATCAACATGGAAAAGTGGATTGGCTTGCTTTATGCAAATGTTTTATTTTATTGAAAACCAACATTGCCAAACAGGGCGATACAAAATAAAATTATAAAGTGCACATTTCAGGTAAACAAGGACTCAGCCTATAGTGCAGTTAAACCATGGCTTAATATTTTCTTTTTTTCAAGTTTGCTGGGAACATAGCAGTCAGGCCTCTTATTTCAGAAACAATGAACCGTAACAGTTAGGTTACCAATAAAAGGTAAGCCTACTACTTCTTTGCTTTCAGCCAGCTGCCTGTTGACATTTTCAGACAACAGTGAAGCTCGCTTCTTTTGCACAACACAACTTTTAAAAGTAAACTTTCCATTCAGAAGCTTTTTAATAATCCATTTCGCTGTATCGCGCTCACCATTCACTCAAACCGTAACGTTAGCCACTACACAGTTTGCGAGGCCAAAAGGAATGTTAATCTAAAAAAAAAAAAAAAAAATGTTTTTAAAAAACTTGCGTTAATCTCGCGATAAAAAAATTAACGGCGTTAAAATGGGTTTGCGTTAACACCGTTAATAACGCGTTAAACTGACAGCACTACATATAATACTAACATATATACATATAACATATAATACACATATAATAAACTATGCTAACCTATACTAATCTACATACAACCCAGTGAGGGAGTTACAGGTAATGCAATTTTCTGATAAGTATTACTGCTAGTGCAAACAGTGGTAGGAAGTGACAGTATATTTAGTGTAGTGCAAACAGTAATATGAAAGTGGCGAGTACAAAAGTGGCGGTGGAGTATCAGTGTCCATTTAGCAGCCTGATAGCCCTGGGGTAAAAGCTGTTCTCCAGTCTTTGTGTACGAGACCGGATGCTCCGGTATCGCCTTCCAGAAGGCAGTGGGGTAAAAAGTCTGAAGGCTGGGTGGTAGCAGTCCTTTAGGATCCTGCCAGCTTTCCTGAGGCATCGTGTGTGGTAGGTGTCCTGCAGGGCTGGGAGCTCCCTGCCGATGATGAACTCCGCAGTCCTGACCACACTACGAAGAGCCTTGCGGTCCTTGGCTGTGCAGCTCCCATACCACACTGCGATGCACCCAGTCAGGATGCTCTCTATTGTACACCTGTAGAAGTTGGTGAGGATGACTGGGTTCATGCCAAACTTCTTCAGTCTCCTCAGGAAGAAGAGGCGTTTCCGGGCCGCTTTGACAACCTTGTCCGTATGAGCAGACCAGTTGAGGTCATCGCTGATGTTCACCCCGAGTAATCTGAAGCAGCTGACCTTTTCCACTGCGGAACCGTTGATGTACAGGGGTGCATGCTCCTCCACCTGCCGTCTCCTGTAGTCCACAATCATCTCCTTTGTCTTGCTGATGTTGAGAGAGAGGTTATTATCCTGACACCATGTAGTCAGGTTAACAACCTCCTCTCTGTAGGCTGATTCATCATTTCCAGTGATGAGGCCCACAATGGTTGTGTCATCAGCAAACTTGACAATGAGGTTGGAGCTGTGCGTAGCTGCACAGTCATGTGTGAACAAGGAGAACAGGAGGGGGCTGAGCACACAGCCCTGGGGGGTGCCTGTATTGGTGACTACTGTGGATGAGGTGCGGTCACCGATTCTCACCACCTGTGGCCTCCCCGTTAGGAAGTCGTAGATCCATTTGCATAGGGGGGTGCTTAGTCCCAGGTCTACAAGCTTCGAGACGAGTCTGGAGGGGATGATGGTATTGAATGCTGAACTGTAGTCAATGAACAGCATCCTCACATATGTATTCCCTTTGTCCAGGTGGGATAGGGCGGTGTGCGTGGTCAGGGCTAACACTAACCAATGTGTCTGTGTTGCCTGTGTGTGTGTGTGTGTGTCTGTGTATGTTTGTGTTTCCTTCAGTGTGTTTAAGGGTATCTGTGTGTGTATGAATGAACGTCTCTGTGAGTGTGTTTGTGCGTGTGGTGTGTGGGTGGGTGGGTGCGCTCACACGCAAGGTGGATCACTAATGTCCTCTAATCCCCACTCTAAACTCTGAGGAGGAGAGTGAGGATACCCTGAGTACACTAAACTGTGCCGACGGCCATTTTCATTAATACGTCCACTGCTGTAAGTGCATTAGTCACAGCTCGGTGACACCTGACTCCCCCCCCCTCTCTCCCTCTCTCTCTCTCTTTCTCTTTCTCTCCCTCTCTCTCTCTCTCCCTCTCCCTCTCTCCCTCTCTCTCTCTCTCCATTGTACCTCATTTTTTGTTTTGCTTTTCTTCTCATTATTCTTTCTTTGTCTCCCTTCTTCCTCTCTCGCTCTCTCTTTTCTCCCTGGCTTCCTTTCTCATCCACTCACCCTTGTCTTCCTGGTCACTCACTCTCTTTTCTTTCCATTCTCTTCTCTGTGTGTGTGAGATCTTCTCCGGCTGAGAGTGTATTCTAGTGTTCTCCAGTGAAGTGTAGGGCATGCTGTAATCCCAGCGCTGACATAGTCTGCTGACGGAGCAGACCTCTGCCAAGGCCATGCTACTGCCCCCCCGGCCTCCGCTTCTTTTCTCTCCTCTCCTTTCTTCTCTTCTCTTCTCCTCTCTTCTGTTCTGTTTTCTTCTCTCCTCTCCTTTCTTCTCTTCTCCTCTCTTCTGTTCTGTTTTCTTCTCTCCTCTCTTCCCTTCTCCTCTTTTCTGTTCTCTTTGCTTCTCTTTTCCTCTTCTTTTCTTGTCTTCTCTTCACATCTCTCCTGTCCTCTTTTCTTGCTTTCTCTTCTCACCTCTCCTCCTTTTTTGTCTCCTCTCCTCTCTCCCCTTCACCCCCCCCCCCCCCCCCCCTTAGCAGATGGCTAACGCTGGCCGCCTCTACTAATGAGGCCCGACAAAGGTAGAAAAGAGGAAAGATCCCTCCACCACCATCACCTCTACTCTCCTCCTCCTCCTCCCCTTCCTCCTGCTCTCGCTAAGCAGATTAATTAGTGGCTCTTTCCCTTATCGGCGGGGAAAGCACTCTCGCCGAGTCCCCAGGGACCAGCGCGCCAGGGAGGCTCACTCCCACCGACGCCCGTCTCCCTCCATTTTCACTGTGTGTGTGTGTGTGTGTGTGTGTGTGTGTGTGTGTGTGTGTGTGGTGTGTGTGTGTGTGGTGTTGTGTGAGAGAGAGAGAGAGAGAGAGAAAGTGAGTGAGTCAGTGAGTGAATGAATGTGTGTGTGTGTTTGTTTTTTGGTGAGTGAGTGTGAGTGCATCTGAGTGTTTGTGTGGGGCTGTGTGTGTTTCTGTGAGTGTGTGCCTCTGTGTGATTGTGTGTGAGTGTGAATGTGGGGTTGTGTGTGTGCGCGACATCCTCTAAGTGTAATAAATGTGTTTAAATGTACATGGGTTACTGTTTTCCATGTGGTTTGTTCGCACCACCACAAAGTATTTCTGCTCGAGTAGCTTCATGTTTCGTTTTCTCTCTCCCACTCTCTCTCTTTCTCTCTCTCTCTCTCTCTCTCTCTCTTGCTCCTCTTGTCTTTTTCCCCCCCTCATGCCACCCTAGTCTCTGTTATGGCCTCTGTAATCTGTGGAAGAATAAAGGGGTCTTTATGAAGCTTTCATGCTTGTCAGAAGGGATTGTAAGTTGGTGTAACCCCTTTCTGCTGGCGCCCGTCCGAGGTCACCCTGAGTCACACACAGTCTTTAGGATGCAGCCACCGGCCTCAAAGACTTTTGTTAACATGACAGACCCAGGGATGCCTGCTCAGTACCCCAGTGTATCCACCACTGCACAGGATACCTGCACACAATTACACACACACACACACACACACACACACACAAACACACACACTACTGCACAGGATACGTGCACACAATTACACACACACACACACACTACTGCACAGGATACGTGTACACAATTACACACACACACACACACACACACACACACACACACACACACACACACACACACTACTGCACAGGATACATGCACACAATTACACACATACATACACACATATACACTCACTACACACAAGGGCACACAAATACACACACACACACACACACACACACACACACACACACACACTACTGCACAGGATACTGCACACAATTACACACAACACACACCACAACTGCACAGGATATACACAATACACACACACACACACACAACACACACACAACACACACAATCACTACACACACTCTTTGTAGACACATATATGCACACACACCACAACTGATCAAGGTCATTTTCACCATAAAGTTTCACAGAGCCTCTCCCACCGTTTCCCCTAAGACTAATTAACTTTTTTTGTGTTGCTACAAAGCTCTTTAAAAATTAGCCTTAAATAGTGGTGCTGTTTGATGTTAAAAGCCGATTGCTGCAGAATTTAAGCTAAGCATTTCATCAATGCCAGGGGACTTCCAACGCGGCCTCTGCCTCTGCCTATGCCTCTATCTCTGCCTCAGTCTCAGTCTCTGTGGGGGCACAGGCCCCTGAGCTGATGTGGGTTAAACGGGCTTAGAAATCAGCCAATGGGGGGGGGGGTCGGATTTGGAGGAAGAAATGAGTATGTCACAGTGGTTTTTCTAATGTGTTTTTGCACACGAAAAGATAGTTAATTTTAAACAATTTTAGTGAGAATCATACGTATGGTTTTCAAGAACTGATCGGTTGCTTGTGTTGTGTGCTCTCAATCACAAATGTTTTGTCATGTTAAGATTGTCGTCACAAGAGTGGCGTTACTTTGTCTGGCTTTCGTAAAGGTTGTTATGTCTGTTTTACTTCCACACGTCCGTGTTGAAGGGTTGTTTCTATTTTGTTTCTCTTGCTCCCTCTCAGATTGTTCTTTGTTTTCCTCTCTTCTCATCCTCTGCTTTTCTCTCTCCTGCAGGCTCAGACCCCTCATAGCTTCCTCGCCCCAAAAGAAGAGAACTGCTTCTGAGGTGAGTTCCTTTATCCTCTTACAACTCTTTGTTGAAGAGGTCATTTTCTTCAGCTTCTTCTTAAAATACATAATTTAATCTAGTCAAAGCTTTTATTTTATTTATTTATTTATTTATTTATTTTCAATGTAATTATGTCATATTGATTCCTGATGTTGTGTTACATGTGACATGGGTTTTTCATCTGCGTTTCCTGAAGGAAATACTAGTGTTTCCAGAGCAAAGAATTACAATAATAATAATAATAATAATAATAATAAATAAATCTAAAATAAAAAGGAGCATTCATGCCTCCCCTGTGTTGAGCATCTGACAAAGACCTGTACGGCCGAAATATAGCATGTTTGTCTGGAATAAAGTTAGTAGCGCGTAATACTGTGTTAAAACCCTTCCCTCCTCCAGCTTCATCTATCCACTACCCGTATAGTGTCTGTGCGTAGAACCACGTCACAGACAAACCAATGTCACATCCAGTGAAAACATTATAGAATAGTTTCGACACTGGGGAGAGAAAAATGACCACTGAAGTTGGAAAACACTGGGTTGGGGTTTTAAATTGCAATTACCACGAGGTACATGTAATTGACCCCTATTTAAATAAGGGGAGAGAGCGTGATTGAGAATGAGAGAGAGAACAAAAGACACTACAGAAAACAGAAGAGACTAGAATAAACAAATGCAAGAGAGCGAGAGGGCGAGGGTGAGATAGCCTCTCATATCTGGTTGGCAAGGGTCAACTGGGTCAACTGTGTTGTTGCTAGGCAACCCTCTCGGTCTGTCCTGTTTGCTGAAATGACGCTGGTCTCTCGTTGGCAGGCCTGACCTGAGCGCGCTCAGTCTTACGTAACGATGGCCTTATTCCCACACAGGATGCTGATAAGCCCCCCTTTTCAGCAGAGCTATCAGTGGTGTTCTCTTCTTCCCTTCAAAATCTCTCAAAACATCAGAGCATCTCTGTCAGAGCCGTGGGTCTCTGTAAGGGTAAATTGGGGCTAATAGGGGTGGGGTGGTGGGGGGGGGGGCAGTTGTTAATATGACCTCTGACCCTCATTTATCAGCTCTGTTGTCTGAGCTTCTCGAAGAGAAAAGTGTGTATGCTTGATTGAACATGACGCCAAACAGAGGGCACCTCCACAGTTTTCATTCCACCATTTAGTTATAGTGTCTATTCATATTATCCACACACACACACACACACACACACACACACACACACACACCGCTCTCATCGCACACCGCAGCGTGTAAACCTGGCAATTACTCTCCATTTATCTCGGTCAGAGTGTCGTCTGCAATGCCTACCATGTCTACTGCTGACTGCAGCGGGGGGGCTTCTCCCAGGAGGCCCTGCAGGAGAGATAAGGCCAGCGGGCCCTCCCCAGAGTGGGTAGGAAGGGGGGGGCGGGGGGGGGTCTCGCTGCGCTGCTCTTTCCAAGACCCCTGGGTGTCGGAAGCCTGCTGGTCGTCCCGCCGGGATAACCTGGAGATCACGTTCGTGGCAGACAGGCGCCTGGCGGAGGAGGGAGGAGGGCAAAAAAGACTGGGCTATAATTAGATATCATTTTTTAATTATTCTGTCTTTTTTGCTAGTCTTCAGTGTTTTTTTCCTCCAGTATGTGATAATTAATTAGGCCTCCGTCTCCTCCGGGCGCTGCTCTCCCCCACCCTGATGCCTGCTGGGATATGCAGTCCTGCTGCTCTCAGCCTGTTTTCATTTCCCTCTCTCTCTCCCTCCCTCCACTCTCTTTGCCTGTCTGTCTATCTGTTTTTCTCTGTCTGTCTATCACTCTCTCTTTCTCTTTCACTGTCTTCCTCTCCCTCTCTCCCTCTCTCTCTCTCTCTCTCTCTCTCTCCCTCTCCCTTTCTCTCATTAAAAGCCCTTTGTCCTCTCTGTAATCACCCAGGAAGCCAGTGGGGATATATTATTGTCTGAGAGAAAAATATATGAAATGGGGGAAATCAAGCACAATCATTGCCACCTCTGAATGCAGCTTCTATTCCTCTGCTCTTCTTCCAACCCTTATTATCTTTTTCCATTTCTCTCTCCATCTCTCGTTCTCTCTCAGCCTTTCACTGAAAGCCCTGAGAGTCTTAACCCTCTGTCTCTCTCTCTTTCCCTCTCTCTCTCTCCCCCTCCCTCTATCTCTCTCTCATTATCATAGAATTAGCTGAAAAGGAAAGGAATTTGCCAAGAAAAAAACTGAGTGACATGCGGAATGATGAATTGAGTGTAATGTTGAGCAATCAGAGGCATTTACGGCATCAAGCCGTGGAAATCAAATTTGGTTATTTGTGTTGGTGATTGACAGCCGTAGTTGCCGAGTATGCCAGCACTGCATCAAGGCTGGTGGAGGCTGATGGGCCAAAACATGGGGTTTCACAGCACACAGGATGAGATAGTGTTTTAGCACACACCAAGGCCAGATCTCTCTGACGAACTTGCTTTTCCATGCACCTAAAGAAAACAGGCATCCTCCGATCTTACCACAGATGGCGCCTTACTATGCCGTGCCGCTGGCTCTGCCTGAACCTGGCTGCCTTGAAAGACCAGAGAGTGCCTTGATCATCGTCAGTCTTATTCCTAATGACAAACTCGAGAATTTCAGGTTGTCTATGGCATGCCACAGGCCACACATGGAAACCATGTGTGCACTACCACGGCCTTATTTGTAATAATATCGCCTACAATTTTATTTATATAGCATTTTGAATATTAAGCACCATGCCCATACCCAACACTAACCCAACAAAGGTAACAGGACTACTAATAATAAGAGGAGAGAGTGACTAATAGCAAGGTAAAAACAATACAAACGCAGAGAGACCTTGGGCCCTAATTTCACTGACGGCAACTGGCAACGAGCGAAGTCCGCCGCACATGAACCAAAGTTAATTTAATAAGCTGGTAAAATCATTTAGCTAATTTAACACCATTAGCAAGATCTTAAGCGCAAACACGGGTGGGTCAGCGCAATGCTCCCCTACTCCACACGATAACTTTAGTGCATGCGAGACGGACTGTGCTCGTTGAAATGCAATCAATGAAATCAGGTCCCTTTATGTGTATGTACACGACAGTAATAAGTCCCCTCTTGAACTCCTGATTCCAGGCGGTCACCAGTCCCCTCCCGTCCCCCACCGCTGCCGCCACCACCTCACCGGAGGCACACGCTGCTGCTGCCGTGCCCTCGTCCCCGCCGGTGCTGGAGAACGTGCCGGTGGAGTACGACGAGGCGGCCGAGGAAGAGGACGATGAGGAGGAGGCAGAGGCCGAGGAGCCCTGCGTGAGCGCCATCCAGCTGATGGGAGGGAACGGTGAGTCCTGGGTGTCAGCACACACACCCCATGATGTCATAAATGTTGGGTTGGCACTGCAGTCTCAAGGTGCTGCATTATTATTATCGTTCTACAGAAAACCCACTGGGAATACACACAGAAATAATCAATTAAATTATGATCGGTGAGAAACAAACACAACCCACAGTCACGCTTTACTGCAGAGAAGTAGAAAAGAGGAGAACCGACTGTCAGGTACTTTGTTTGTATAAAACAGGGAAAGTTCACTTTTCCCAAGTTAACTTTTTTTCCCAGTTAACCTTGGGAACCTTTAGATATTTAGTTTGACGAGACATCATGCCATGATCATTAAATAAAGGGATAGAACATTCATGCTCTGATTACAGTGTTATTCATAGTAATTAGCATCATCAGGTTCCTCAGCGGTGTTTGATGGTGTGAACATGAGAGAACTTTCCTATTTGTGCTTTTCTGTATTAGATTTATTACTGACTCTCTCTCTCTCTCTCTCTCTCTCTGTTTTCAGAGTATGGATGCGATGCTGAAGAGGAGGAGGCCTTTTAGTCGCTGGTGTTTTTTTTTTATTTTTATTCTATTCTAATGATATAAGCTTCTTTAATCCTCTTGCTCTCCTTGTGCTCCATCTCTCAGTGTTTGGCTGAGACAGAGGACGATTTCCAGCACACTGCCTGAGTCTCTCTCTGGAGACGCGTACAAGTCCCCAGGGTAGTGGTGACGGGTTTTTGCCCTCTCCGTGATTGCACTACGACTCCTGGTTGGCTAGATGAGATTGGGTGTGCAAGTTGGTCTCTGCTTTGCAGCAAGTGGATTGAGAACAAATCTTTCGAAAAGTCTGCCGACAAAATGGGACCATTCTCAGATGAAGCGATGACCTTACAACCAGCTTGGAAATGAAATAACGATTTTCAATGAATTCAGGAATGACTATCTATGGAGGTAGATTTTGTATTCTACAGTTCAGGGAATGTTGCAACACACACACACACACACACAGTTTAGCTTAGCTTAACTTGGCAAAAGCTACCTAATGAAATTTGTTTCCACAGAGATGGCTTATCCACAAAACCTAGTCCATCACAACAGTGAGCAATGAGTCAAAGCATGTCTACCCGTGAAGCTAGATCAGTGTTTGACCTTTCAGGGAAGCTGCACAAGAGGTAAGAAGGTAAGCAACTGCAGTCAGATTTGTGGAGATGAGGGAAGTGGTTCTGGAGGCAGATAAGCAATAGTGAGAAAGAAGAAATAGTGGAAGAAGCAGATAGGCTAGCAGTGCTGTCAGATTTGTTTGAGGTTGTTTGTTGCTTAGCAACAGCATCCCAATGAAATTGGATCCATAGAGATACAGACAAGGCTCCGTCTAGAAAACCCAGTCCACCACAGTAAAGTCCCGGTCCACAGAACTCCACTGTAGTGTCCCCTGATACGTCCTGTCCTCATAGAAGACTTCCCTGCGTCTGCAGCTTCGTCTAATCAAGCACTGAACTCCGTCCACAATCAAAGTAAAAGGAAGCTGATCATAATCACGCAGTTTCCCACAATTACAGTCACCTAAAGGAACTACAAGAAGGAAACTCACCAAAAACCAATGTGACACTGTATACATGTATTTGGAAACCTTGCCAGATGATTGTTTGTGATTGTTCAACCATTACGAGGAAGAAAGCATTGATCCTGCAAAAGAGTGCAGGCACTTAAGGGTCAACGCATGCAGTGGATTCCTGTAATTTTTAACCACAGATTCAGGATTGTTGAAAACATGAGCTCAAGTCTTTTATCTCCTTTTCACTTTTTTTAAGCCTGTAAATATTTTGTAGAGTATCGTGTTGTATTAAAGAGTGTTTATCTGTGTATGCCAGTTGTAAATATCACTGAATGTAAATTAAGTTTTGTTTAAAAAAAGCATAGCTCTTTGTATTATGGTTAATTTCACCCATGCCACCAAAAAAGTAATATTTGTACCTTTTATTTATGAGTTTGTGTCACATTTTAGAATCATTGTTTCTATGTTTTCTACTGAATGTTTTAATGTTTTATAGTTATCTAATTGTGAAACCTATGGATGGTTCATGTCTGTCCAATGTAGCAACAAGATAAGCAGCTTTGTTTGTGAAGAGCGTTTAAGGAGCACCACTGGTCACCATCCTGAAAACGAGGCATTCCACATGTTTAAATAAACTTTCTTTTTCTAAATGTCTCTCCCTCCTGATCGCCTCTCTGCTCTCTTTATCTCCACCTATGTGCTTCTGTGGAGGCTGGTTGTGTATCCGTGGGTATAGCACATCCAGGAGGCCGTGTGTGTGTGTGTGTGTAGATATGTTCTCCATCTCTTGACCAGACGCAATATAGACGTACCACCTCTGGAAGCAATGCTGTGTGTGTGTGTGAGATGTTCTTCAATCAAAAATGGACATCATACCACCAAGTGTGTGTGTGTCTGTGTGTCTGTGTGCACGTGTGTGTCTCTGTGTGCTTTTCTGTCTGGAGTCAACCTAACATCCCATTTCTATGCAGTAGGTGACATCAATTCCAGATTGAAAAATGAAATAAATGAATTCCCCAGTCCTACACTCATTTTTCACAGTTCCTCCAGACACCGACATTATTCCCCTCGTTTGTCACAGTTCCTCCAGACACCGTTAATATTCCTCCACATTTCTAGCTGCTGGGACATGCTCGGCTTCTCAGCCTCTTGTTGCTCAGTTAGCCGCATTCGGGCCTTTAACCGTAAACAGCCCCTATCATCTCTCTCTTTCTCTCACTCTCTCTCAGTCGTCAGACACGCACCCCTGCAGAAGCCTCCAGACAGGCACCCTGAAGGTTCAGCTGCGTGAGAGAGAGGGAAAGAGACAGAGCGCTCGCTTGCTCACACTCATCTCCAAGCCTGCATGGATCTGCCTACCGCCCTCAGGTGTGTGTGTGTGTGTGTGTGTGTGTGTGTCCTGCTCAGGAGTAGCAGATGGTTGTCCCCCCCACCTCACACAGCAGGCTCCACGGATCTCCACGATGATGTCATTGTCAGCCTTTGTGTCACCAGATTGTTCTTCCCCATGAGTCACGGCCGTCCCCCCAAGACCTCAATCCATCAGGCGGAGCATCTATTCAATCTCAGTCAATTATTATAATGTGTTTTTAGGTCAAGGTCTGCATTCTGTCAGCTTGGCACGAGAGGCCCACAGCATTCATCCATCTATCTATCTGTCTATGCTTCTATCTATCTGCCTATCCTTCTATCTATCTATCAGTCTGTCTATCCAACTATCTATCCATCTGTTTATCTATCTATGTATTCATCCATCTATTCATCTATCTATCTATTTCTATGGTGCATCAACCTCAGAAACATCTCACAGGTGACAAATGGACCATGCAAGAAGATTCCTTGAGTGTATCTAAGCTCTTTGGTTTGATCTTTTTCTTTTTTTTTCACGTGAGAATTGAGAAACTCGGTCTCTATCTATCTATCCATTCATCCAGCTATCCATCCATCTATCTATCCATCACTTTCTAAAGTATTATTCTGGTGCATCAACCTCAAAAACATCTCCTTTCTCACAGGTGCCTGGTACTAATGTATCGTGCAAGAAGATTCCTTGAGTGTATCTGAACTCTTCGATTTCATTACATTTTTCTCCCAAAGAAGACCTAATTGGGTTTCAGCAGGAGGCAGCTCCGTCCAGAGTGTGCGATTATCATGTGGTTAAAAGCTGCTCCGAAGACATCTTCTGGAGATGGAGAGACGGACGGATTGAATTTGAAAGGCCGTTTTTGCTCCGTAATGGCACGATCATTCATTTATCTCTCCTCTCTCGCGTCACTTTCTTTTTCTTCCACCTCCCTCAGCCTCTAGGTGCTTTTCATTTTTTTTTGTGTTTCTCTCATGTCAAACCCCCCGCAGAAGAAGCAGTTTCTTGAGATGAGAGCAGTGAAGGAGAAAGAGAGAGAGAGAGAAAGGGAAGGAGGTAGAGAGAAAGAAAGTTGCATTTCTGGCGTTTGGCGGAAGGTAACGCGACACCCCATCAACCATCTTCTTTAGCTGCTTCTCCTCCTCTGCCACTCAGCCGCGATTAGATTTTCTTTTTTCTCCTCCTCCTCCTCCTCCTCTTGAACATACCGGCTCAAGAGTCTGAGATCAACTGTATCAGGTTAAGCCCTTCAAAGCAACACAGAGAAGGGAAAACCCTGTGCACTCTTCCAGTGTCACGTTTAAGCCTGGGCTGCTGAAAGACACTCTGTTTGGTGTCATTGGGTATTGAAATTGAAGTACTTACTCAATATACCTGACGTGTGTGTGTGCTCACGCACGGGTGTGTGAAGTTGAACCTTCAGAGCCCATCTGTCTCATTCCAACCTGACCTGAGCAGCTTCTTTTGAACAGTTATTATTCTTAGTGGAATAACTCACCTATCATCTTCATCACACAGATGCGTTGTCAGTAAAGTTCACTTAGACCGCTGTTGGTAAATCCCTTCAGTAAACCTGTCTAAAAGCCCAGAGTTCTTTTAAGGTCTTGAGAGAAAAATAAGTCATTTCATGTAACTGGAGAGTTCTAAAACGTCCTTATTTATGTTTGTTTTAGGCTGTATGTGTTTATGTGAGGCATCATGTCTAAGTGTGTGTGTGTTTGTTTATGTTTATGTCTGTGTCTCTGTGTTTATGTGTATCCGTCTAGGTGTGTTTGTGTGAGTGTCTGTGCAGATGCCTCTTCTGTATTTATGTTTATATGTGTTTGTGTGTAGTTGTCTTTCTGGATACCTTGGTATGTATATGTGTATTTTTGTGCACGCCTGTGTGTGTTTGTGTGTGTGTATGTGTGTGTCCTGGCCCTCCAAGACTGCCCTCAGCCATAGCCTGTGGGCAATCATCCCTCGTGTTGCCAGCAAGGAAAGGCATCGTGCCTCGGAGCTCGCAAGCCCATGGACTGGGTCTGAGAAGCCCAGGATGACCTTCAGACCCAGGGGCAGGTCACATGCAGGCCACGAGTGCCATGTGGAGGACACGTCTATTACCCAGAATGCTCCTGTGGACCTCCACTGAATCCTACATGTGTCTGTCCTAGGGTGACCAGGTGGCCCGCATTGCGTTGTACTGCACAGCATTTTGGCCATTTTGTCCCGCATCCCGCATACTGAGATAATGTCCCGCATTTCATTTTAATTGGTTAAATTGTTTTAATCTGGTTTTTCATTGTCAGAAATGAGAACAGATGGATGTATTCTTTCACTTGCCCAGCACATGAGCCGCTTTTGCCGTTGCAACATAGTCGCTACTCTTTATTAGCATCATAGTTGCTCCATCAAAAGCAGCAACCTGGCTCATGTAAATGCAACATTGTCAAGCTTTTCTAGAAGCCTTGCTTTCATCCATTGGCTGAGAAGAGAGCAGTGAAAGTGGTCATAGTATCTGTGGCTTTCTTACACCTCAAGTGACATTTTTTTTAAATTGCTTTAAATATATTAGTGTCAACAACAACAAGAGCTAGGTCTGAATATCTGAAAGTGAAACAGTAAGAACACATTAATAATGTATGTTGGAATATTATGAGATTATATAATGAGATGATATGATGTTTATTCATATGTCTTCTGTTTACAGCTGTACGGCAGTACAGTTATGGATTCTGAGTCTGCAAGAGGGGGGTGAGGAGATGAGTGTGCGTGTGTGTGTCTGTGTTATGAGCTTCTGTAAAATTGTGAGTAGAGGTGTCTGAATATTATGCTTGTGTGTATGCTTGTGTGAGTGTTTGTGCATGCACGTGTGTGTGTGTGTGTGTGTGTTTAGGCCACCCTCTTGCCCCTTGCTGAGTGAATGGGGTTGGTGATGAAGCACTGCCATCAGCAGCTTCTGCAGTGCAGCAATTATGTAACTGGCACTAAGCCTCTCAGGGGTCATCATCACACACAACATCTCTCTCTCTCACTCACTCTCTCACTCTCATTCTCTCTCTTACTCTCATTCACTCACTCTCATTATCTCTCTCTCACTCTCATTTTCTCACTCATTTTCTCTCTTACCTCTGTCATTCTCTCACACTAGTTTCCTCCCTTCCCTGTATCAATCTATCTCTCTCCTCTTGTATTCTCTCACTTTATTTTTCCCTTCTGTTATTCTCTCTAGCATTTTTTCCATCTTCCCTCTCTCGCTCTATTTCTCCTCTCTCATTTTCTTTCTATCTTCCCTCTCAATCTCTCTTTATATACTTTATACTTCTCTTTATATTTCTCTCTCTCTCTCTCTTTCCCTGTGTGTAAGTGATTGTGTGTGTGTGTGAGAGAGAGAGAGAAAGAGCAAGAGAGAGAGAGGGCAAGAGAGAGCAAGAGAGAGAGCCACACAAAGTGGAGGCAGAACAGGTTGTCAAACTGATTTCAGCTCTTGTGGTGTTGGATGAGAAAACCCTCTTACTGGATAAGGCTCCCCAGGGGGTGGTGTGTTTGTGTGTGTGTGTGTGTGTGTGTGTGTGTGTGTGTGTGTGTGTGTGTGTGTGTGTGTGTGTGTGTGTGTGTGTGTGTGTGTGTGTGTGTGTGTGTGTGTGTGTGTTGTATGTATATGTCTGCCCTAAATTGAATTTCCTTTTTCCATGTCATGTTTGTAGATTACATTTCCCAGTGCCCAATCACTTCCAGTTGTCTGTCAAAACATGCGTTGACCCTGTGTCGTTCTGCTCAAGTCCTGCAGTCATCTTCCTGGCCAACACACACACACACACACACACACGCACATATACACACACCGCCATCATCTATACGCCCAGTAAAGCCATCTCATAATGCATGGCTGCTTGGATGGCTGTCTCTCTGCTCTGCTCTGCTCTGCTGTGCTTTGCTGTGCTGGTCTTGTGTGCATACATATGTGTAAGCTGAGGCGTGGTACTCACCCTGCCTCTTTCAAAACACTGTGCCACCTCTCCGCTCACTGTCAGATCCACCCATCATATCATGCAGCCCGCACTGTCTCCACCTCACACACCACAACCATCAAACATGTTGTACTCTGTGTGTGTGTGTGTGTGTGTGTGTGTGTGTGTGTGTGTGTGTGTGTGTGTGTGTGTGTGTGTGTGTGTGTGTGTGTGTGTGTGTGTGTGTGTGTGTGTGTGTGTGTATCTATGTATGTGTGTGTAACTGTGTCTATATATGGGTGTGTATGTGTGTGTGTCTACAAAAATAAAGGGAGGCCACTGACACGCCTTTTGAAATGGACGCCTTGTCCGCCCGCTCGGGAGCCGTTTAGAATAACCAGGCTGTTGAGGTCGGTGAACCAAGGCGTCTGGGGTGCCATCGCCAGTGATCTGTGGGAATGCCAGGCCTCTTTCAATGCCAATCCGACAGAGAGAGAGGGAGAAAGAGAGAGAGAGAAAGTGGCACACCCTCCTCCCACTTTCTGTGTGTGTGTGTGCTTGTTTTTTTTAGTGTGCCATCTGCCACTCCAGGCGTTTCTCGCTTCACCTGCAAATGGCAGTCAAGGCACAGGAGAGACTCAAAATGAGGTGCGTACTAAAACACTCAGGAAGGGAGAGCGAAAGATGAGAAATGGAGAGAAAGAGAGAAAAAAACAGAGGTGCTAATTTGGCTCTCTTCAAGCATTGTGATCAGGAGTGTGCCACGCAGATGGCTTCATCTGGCTCTCATACACCAAGCAGCAGAATGTGCCCTGACATAGACATCGGTGTTAATTACGGTTTGTTCAACAGAGGATTGATTCCTCTGGTCTGCGTTTGCTCTTCACAGTGATCTTAACCACCACAGACGTGGACGTGTCAGCAGTGGGAGTGTCTGTTTTGAGCACAGAAAGAGAAAGAGAACAGTGATGCTAATTCTGTTCCTTCGGATGACAGTCAGGAGGCTACCACGCAAACGACCTCAGCTATCTAATCTGAACCAACAGTAAGTGCCCCTAAATGAGGCCTTGTGTAGGCAGGTTGATTATGGTTTGTTTTAACACAGGGTTGGTGTGTTATGCTTTTCATCGCCCCTCTGAGTTGTTATCTTGAGCACCATAGGCATGGACGAGTGGGAGTGTGGTCTGTGTGTGTGTGTGTTTGAATGAGATCCAGTCTGAGAGCAATAGGAGATGCGGAGAACTGAAAAAAAGCTTCGTAGACCAACCCTGTGTTCTGAGCCGTCTCTCCTCTGCTAACTGGACGGTGATTCACATGTACTCATCTGGCAGACACCTTCATCCAAAGAGACTTAGAGTGCAGATAGGCTTGTTTCAGTAGCCTTTGTGGGCTCCCTGGGAATCGAACCCATGATCGTTTGTGTTCTTAGCACTTTGCTCTTCCAGTTGAGGCACAGGGACACCACAAGTGATGCTGGAGAACCACCCAGCGGCGGTCGATCTGTCACTCGGTGATGCGTCGCTCCGAAAGAAAAACAGCTCACCGGCCTTCCTTCCTCCTTCTTCCATCTGCCACACAGGAGTGGAGGGCAGGGGAGAGGACGTCCAGTCCAGTGGGCATCCAGTGTTATCTTGGAGGACCACAGGCAGGAGAACAAACAGCCAGGTCGCAACCTGAGCCTGCATCCTGTGTGGTTTCCTCCCGATAGAATCCCCCAGAGAGGATTGGAGGTGAACCCCCTCCGCAGAAGAGGGGGGGGGGGGGCACGTCACAGGTCAGGTCACAGACCCGTATTGCCTCTCTCTGATAAAGCCAGCAAGCAAGGCATTTCTCATTTCATCTGTTTGGGATTCTTGAGTCTTCACAATAAGGTCGGCAACAAGGCACTTCTCCTGAACCTGGTTAAGCTGCCCAAGTCTTCAGTACGCTCACTGAGGAGAAGAGCATCGTAGAACGTGACTTGAACACAAGGACACAGCGGTCTATATTTTGAACACAGTGATTGTCAGTAGGGGAAAAATGCCTAGTATTAAATACACAGAAATGAGGTGATGGGTATGCAGCATCTGCCTTCATCAGCAGACAGGTGTCATCTACCTCCATGGCATAATAGATCTACCGTGAAAATTGGCTGACTGCCTTCTCTCCAGCCCACATCTCTCTCTCTCCATCTCCCTTTATCTTTCTCTCCCTCTCTCTCTCTCTCTCTCTCTCATTACGCTCACCCTGTCATAGGCTCACAGGGAAAAGAAGGCTAGTGTGTAAGAAGCTGAAAGAGAGAGGGAAGGGGGGAAATAACTCAAGCGCCCGTATGACAAACGTCTCTCTCACAGACAAGGACACGTGTTGTCAGAGGTGATGGAGGAGGACGGAAACACTTGGATGATGACAGACAGCTCTTCAACTCTTGTCAACCCGCACACACACGCACACACACATACACCCTGCAACAGAGCCCCTCACCACCACCACCTGAGAGGAAACTCAGTGTCGGAGCTGCAGTGGAGTGCTTCAAACGGGGGGGGGGGGGGGGGGGGGGGGTAGATTGTGAATGAGGGATTTGTTGTCAGTGCATTCAGCCCTCATGGATTGGATTCAACGTTCAACATGGCTTCGCTCTCAATCGGGCGTTTCTGTGTGTGCTTTTGGGTAACATCAATCAGCTCCATCATAGGAGGAGTGTGTGACAGTTAGCATGGGAGTGTCCTGTGAAAGGAATGTGTGTGTGTGTGTGTGTGTGTGAGAAAGTGTAATGGTAGTTGCTCACAGACAGCTATGCAGACATACACACACAAACACAGGGTTTAATGAAGGCCTCCCAGCCCTGTCATGAAGCACCTGACACACCATCCCTTTGTGACATAATTGGGGAGTCAATTCTAACGTGTTGAGGCTTGTGATTCTCTTCACAATAGGGCTTGATTTCAGTATGAGTGGAGGGCAGAGGCCATGGAAAACTGCTCCTGCTCCGGCTCAGCCTCCGTGTCTGTATCGAGCTCCACCTCCACAGAGGCTGGTTGCAGCGGGCACGCGGGTCCTCTCAGAGCAGGGCTGCCGATAAATCAATGCAGGGTGTCACCAAGGTGGCGGCCATCACCGCCTCGCTCCGTAATGCTGCCTGACGTACCGTGAGTCGCTCCCTCTCTCCAGCTCGCTCTCTCTCTCTCTCCTAGTTCTCTCCATCTCTCTCTCTCTCTTTATCTCTCCCTTTCTCTCTCTCTCTCTCCATCTCTCTCTCTCTCTATAACTATCTCTCCTTCTCCCTTCTTCGTCGTTCGTTCCCTCCCCCTAACGGTGCCTAAACGCTGTAATTTAAAATTCCAGAGCCCTGCAGCACACATGGACACGCCCGAGCATAATTAATAGGCGCTCAGCTGCACCAGGCAGCCCGGGTGCTAATCAGGATTAAGGGCTGGTTTTCAGGGTGATCTGTCACCATGACCATCACATGTCCCGCATAGCATATAGCTTCCATAGAGCTACCACGCACGCACACACACACACACACACATATATGTATATGGACAAGAAATAGATGTTTGCATTTTTGTAGATTTCATTTAGTTCATTTCATGTAGAGAAGCTGAAAAAAACACCTGGGTCTGATTCTTAGGGGGGTATATAGTGATAGGAAAGTAATGTACACACACACACACACACTGTGTTGCCCACCAGTTATGTACACACACACTGTTCCCCAGTAATGTTCACACACACACACTGTGTTCTCCACCAGTAATGTTCACACACACACACTGTGTTCCCCACCAGTAATGTACACACACACAAACTGTGTTCTCCACCAGTAATGTACACACACACACACTGTGTTCTCCACCAGTAATGTACACACACACACACTGTGTTCTCCACCAGTAATGTTCACACACACAAACTGTGTTCTCCACCAGTAATGTACACACACACACACTGTGTTCTCCACCAGTAATGTACACACACACACACACTGTGTTCCCCAGTAATGTTCACACACACACACACACACTGTGTTCCCCACCAGTGATGTACACAAGAGTTGATCAAAGTGTTTACATGTATAAATGGAAATGGACACATACACATATTCATACACACTTGCACATACCCATTAAAATGGCCTTTTATATATTCCTCTCTGCACTGTTGATGAAAATGGATGTGATGTATGTACTCACACGCACAAACACACACACAAACACAGGCCACGTGTCCATAGAGAAGTGGATACAATGAGCCATGAAATGAACACTTGCTCACAAACCCACGCACACACATGCAGTGACACACACACACACAAAGAAAGCGGCTGAAACACTGAATGATGGCAGTGAGCGTGGACCATAAGGGGGCCGTTTTTAGCCGTCAGCAGACCTCTTAGTCGTGATTACACATGATTAATACCTGTCCCCGACCACAGCTATTCATTATGCCCCACTCAGTCCCCACAGAGCCTGAACACCCAAGGGGGTTGGGATGGGGGGGGGGGCCTCAGAGGCAACATGAAAAATACTCCCCGCCCCACCCCACACACACACATACCATTTTTTGGAGGGTTTATAATAGATGGATGTGTACACCATCATAACCCCCCAACCAAAAAACTGCATTCGTCACAAATAGTCCACTCTGAAGTGAAGTGTGGGGGGCAGGCGGGTGTGGGGGGTTAGGGGAATTGTGTGATGGCTATTGCGTTGTCCTGGGCAACGGCAGATGAGTTTGCCGCTAGCTCCCTTAATGAAAAAAGGCCACATAGTGAGTGGGTGTGATGGTGCTGTTTGGCCGAGGCAATGGACTGTTACGTTGGGCCTCATTACTCTTAACTGACAACAAGGGCAAAGTGGATATCTTCTGAGCGCCTACCCCCTACCGAGTAAAACTGCTGTGAGAGGAGAACACTGTCATCTTGGAGCTTCTGCTGTGTCAGTCTGTGCCTCACCATGGTCGTGACTCCATAACCAGAGCAGAAGGCTTGCAGTGGGGCTTTCAAAGAAGGGTGACTGAATGAAAAAAAGAATTTGACTTGGCAGAACTGTTAGTGTGCGTGTGTGTTTATGTTTATGTTTGTGGCTCCTTAGAGACTCCTAACTACTTTGTGGAGAGGGCTTGCTCGTCATTACGCAACACATCACGCTTGCAACCTAAAGCTCTCTTCAACGCATCACACCAACGCATGACGGCAGGGACGTCACTTTCAAATGTCAACGTGTCCGCCGATCAATAGACGCACGCAGATGACAACCCACACATGCATTAACATTCAGTTACAGAAGTTCAAATGCACATAGGTACACACATACACACACGCACACATACACACAGAACCAACTTAATGCAAAGCAGATCCACATGCATTTCCTGTCCAGGTGGGTGGAGAGCATCTAGGGGGTAGTGTGTTTCTCTAGGTCCTATGATTAGATTTGCCTACTCGAATGCTAGCCTTCAGTATGGTTATCAAAGTTGTGTGTTCACATTGGCAACATGTGTTGCGAAACACAGGAACCAAAGTCATATTTATGAACTGTGTTCCTGTAGTATAACATTTAAAATTCCTCAATGCATTGAAATGCTGTTTTTATGAACTAGCAGTGTATTCTTTTCCATGTAGCACGTAGTTTCCAAAATCCCATGGAGGTCTGGTATGGAAGGAGAGCAAGGTGAACAAGACAAATCTTCCAGTTAGTGTCCCAACGGCACATACATTCTTTCTATCTCTCCTTTCTCTCTTTCTCACTCTTTCCATATGTAAAGTATAGAAAAGGATGGTAAAGTTTCTTTCCTCATCTCGATCCACATATATCTATTTCATTCTCTCTCTCTCTTTTTTTCTTTTTATCTCTCTTTCTTTTCAAATGTATGTCTCTCTTTCTTTTTCCTCTCCATCTCCGTAAGTCTCTTTCTCTCTATCTCTCTCTCTCTGTCCTCCCTCAGCTGTTCCACTCCCCTGCTCTCCTGCCCCTGGTGATGGGGCCTGTGGGGGTGGTTGAAGGTCTGTTGGGTAGATTGGGGGCAGGAGGGAGGGGGGGGCGATGGGAGCTGCCAAGGCCAGAGGACACCATCAGACTGTGGCTCCCAGGGCGAGACTCCGCCATTAATCAGCTCGTCACCTTGGCCAGAGGAGAGCCACTCCTCTGGGCTCTGAAGACCAGTGCTCGTGCTGAGATAGCTATGTGCTGTGTGTGCGCAGGTCTGTCTCTAACGGGGCTGTTTAAAAAGAGCCCTGACTATTTTCAGCTATAGGTGTCGGCATATATAGGGCATCTAAAAGGTTATCTGAGAAGAAACTGATAAGATACAAGTATTAGTGTTAACCTGGGACAACAGTCTTCGGGTCCAACTCATTTGGCTGTGAGCATGGCTGCACTTTGCATGCATCTGCTTTCAGTTTAAAAGTGAATGAGTGAACATGTTTGATGAAGCTTCTCGTGGTTTTCTTTTATTCCTCTTCTGATGCTGTGGTCTGCTGAGACTGAGTTTCTTGTTTGATTCACTTCTCATCCAGTTCAAATTGTTTGCAGAGGAATATAAATAAGAATCAGTTTCAATCAGACAATAATGGAGTTTTTATTTACATATGTGAAGGCATATGCGTGTAATTATCTCAATTAAAGTGGCCTTGCTTAAAGAAGGCAGGCAAAAACAATGTTAACATATTCATTCTCCCTGGGAGCTGAAATATTCAAGCAGAATGAATGGAAATTGCAAAATAAAAGGAGCAAAAACAACATTCCTCACCGAGCGAGCGGTGTAGGAGGTCCAGATAGTTGTTATTCACTCTCATGCTCAGACGAAAACGACAGTGGTCCCTTGTGTCCCTGCTGGCCTCCCATAGGGCCGGCTGGCAGTTTGTGTAATTGAATTCATTAATGGATTAAGGGGCCCCTCTGCAGAGACCCCTTCATCGACACCCCCCCCCCCCCCCAAAATCCCCCCCTTCCCAACGGGGCCTCAGTCATATACTGCTCGCTTTTGTTACCAGATTCGAGGTTGCGAGACTTCAGGGGGTAACCTGGCCTACCTGCACTGGTTGCTGGTAGTTACCCCGGAGGTAACCCCTAGTGACACCATGGCAACCACATGCACGTGGCCCAGGATAACTGGTGGGGGTCAGAGGTGAGCGACCTTCTGACCCTGCTGGTGTGTTGTCGACATGGAGCCTAATAATAAAAGTCAGATCCTCCTCTTTATGAAGTGCAGGTGGAGCAGTGCTAGCAGGGGGGAGGCACTAACCAAAGCCGGATGGAGTTTAAGTTAGTCACAGTGGGATTGTATAGACTGGGATAAACTGGGATGACACAGACACCAGAGAATGTCTAGAAATGCAGGAGGATGTCTGGAGAAGAGGTTCCCCTTGTGAGGTCTCCTTGGAGACGCTGCAGGATTCTATTAACCTCCTTTCATCCAAAAAAAAATCAGGGATGAGAGAAGAGACTGTGATTCAGTACAGGTTTTAAATTCAGTACCGGTTTTACATTTAAATAGGTAGTGATGAAGCTGCGAGCTGAAGGAATATTTATTACACAGATATACAGTACATCCCACACGCATTTGTTACCTGAGGCTAACATGGTAAACAACCGAAGCTAGCACATAGCTTCAGGTTAGCATTATGCTAAATACTCCCTCAGCGTGCTTTCCCTTTGTTGTCGGTGGTGATGTTTCATTAAGGTGATGAAGGGGGGACAAGGAAGTAAATGAAATAAGTCCTGATACAAAGAGTTACATGGGGTCACATCAACCCTCTGTGCCCAAGGCTACTCATCCTGCTTGAGAGAATAGACATACAACCATGTGGCTTCCTTTGTGAACTTGATGCCTGGATTGCAAATGTAAATTAGAGGCGAGAATTCTTCTTCCCCTGAGGCAAAGTGAGGATATTACGTGAACAACACTTTTTCCCCATTTTCAGCTCCCCTTCCAGTCACCTGATTTTAGTCTATTAGTATTAATGAGCTAATCAATATTTATGCCTCACCAATGTTTTATTCATTGTAATGTACCCTGATGCTATAGGTGTGTGTATGAAAGGATGAATATTATTCATATCATGATCATGAAGGCCTGGTTGGGGGAAACTACTCTGTTTGAAGACATGTCCAGCAATAATGGCCAATCCGTTTGCCACAAACCAAAAAAAAGAGAGTGTAGTTATGTGGTTTGTGTCCGCCTTCTTTTCTTTGTGTCTTCTTTTCAAAGTTTTCCTTTTGCTGTGTTGGTGCGGTGACAGTGATTAGTAGTAACACGCGTAAGAGTTAATGACTCTATTCCCTGTCTCCGCTCGACTCTCGCAGGCCCTGTTTGTAGCGCTCAAACGTGCCCACGATTGTGACAGATGAGCTGCTGCAGCTTGGGCGGCAGTTCTGCCTTTTTTTAATACATTTTTTTAAGCTTTCATTTTTTGGTCTACTTAATTTTTTCCTTTGTTATTTTACAACAAATTTTTACAAGTGTTTTTTTTTTGTGGTCTGTTTTCTTTTTCACTGTGCCGACATTTCAACATCTCAAGTATGGTGTGGGAGGTATGCAGGCACGCAGGGCTTTGGTCTGGTCTTTTGCATAGACAGAGAAACCTAATATTTCCCTGGAGCTCCTACTAATGTACCTGTGAAAAGCCTCAAGCTTGGATTTGATGTGTCTGAAATGGGCGAGGGGAAACCCCCCTTTCTCCCAGCCTTTGGTTGTCTTTGTGGTGCCCAGGGTAACGGGGCCCTTTGCAGTTCCTGTGAATTCGGATAGTAATTATTCCCTCAAGGACGTCAAGGCCGGGCCTGTTGAAGTCGAACCGTCGTCTAGGTCGACCCGGGCTAGACGAACTCTGAGCGTTTCTCCTGTAGCTCTGTGAGGTAACGTTGTAAATCCAGCGCACAGCTGTTGTAATGAGGGATTTGGAGAGTCAGGCTTTTTATGTCAGTCCCTCCACCTGCACCGTGATCCCCCCCCCCCCCCCCCCCCCCCCCGCAATACCCCTCCACTCCTTTGGAGGCTTCATAGTTTGGAGGTAATTAAGTGAAATGAAAGCTTGTGTTTAAGGTATTATTATGGCACGAGGAGAGGTGGTAGGGGATTTCCACAGGTAACAGGAGATGGGAGAGCACACAATTAGACATGGTGCTTCTATCCCTGACAGTTCACCAGGGACTCACACCTGCACGGTTTTCTTTCTCTCTGTCTCTGTCTTGGCTTGGCTTCAAAGCCTTGCTTTTGTCTCTTTTTATGGGATACCGATACTCTGGTCTGCCTGACAGTGTCATAAATTATCATTTATAAAAGTAAAACTGTAACACTAAGGTTTTTTTTTTCTCCACAGGCTTGTTTTTTTCCACCGTGCTTCTGGGTTTTGGAAGCATATGAAGTAATATGTCCACATTTTTTCAAGGTTTAATTTTCACAAGATGGCATGGCAGCACCTTTGAAGTGAAGCCAGATTATTGCGGTCGGTTGTTTGAATGTCTTGTATGTCAAAGTGATATCTACCCTGGGACCAGATTCCAGGGCATTATGCACATACTGGATTCCCATTGGTCAGCTCTGCGACCTCATCACATATGGGCCAGCCAATGGCTGTGCTCCTGATACTCTCTCAAGGGCATAGAGAAGACCTGGACCATCTGGTGGGCTTGCTTAGAGAGTGGAATGAGAAGGACAGATAGATGGTCAGAGAAGGTGAGAGACGGAGAGAAGAAATGAATTCCCAACTTTCTCCCTAAGATTCAAAAGCCTCCTCTTCCAGTGCGTTAATTGTGCTGCCAGGAAACGCAACACATTATCTCAGCCACCATCTGTCCCGCTTTCGCCCCTCACTCACTCACACACACTCACACTCACACTCACACACACACACATAATCACATATTCACAATCACACTCTCTCTCATATACACATACACATTCTCTCTATCTCTCTCACTCTCTCTCTCTCTCTCACACACACACACACTCACATACACACATGATCACATATGCACAATCACACTCTCTCATACACACATACACATTCTCTATCTCTCTCACTCTCTCTCTCTCACACACACACACACAAAGACACACACATACATCACGAGATGAGAGCAAACGTTCACGCCACGGAGCGAGTGAGTGGCCAGCCTCTCCGCGGTGAGTCAGAGCCCTCCGTAGCAAGCAGTGTGGCCATATGCGTAATTTGACTGGAATATAAATCCATGGCGGGTCAGAGAGGTCTTCGCCACATGACTGACACCCCCCCCCCAGACAGCCAGCCACCCAACCGGGGCCTCATTATCCCATGTATCCAGGGATTAAAGTATTCCGGCACCGTGCCGGATTTCTGGCGTGCGGTGTTTGGCTGCGAAAAAAATTCTTATATAAAAAAAATAAAAAAAAACACGTCTCGATATCATCACCATCACTTTCGAGTTTATGAGTTTGTCTGCCAATGAAATGAAAGGAGCACAACTCTCCCGCTCTCAAAATAACATTATTAGCCAATCAGAAGTAGATTGGGGCGGGTCTTGGAGAAATGTGCTTCAAACACCGACTTTTCTCTATCGCTCTGCCTAGCGTAGATGCCCGAGTAGAGAGACACCACACCAAAGGAGAGTAGGATGGAAAGTAAGTTCATGAAAATAAATGGCGCTGGGCATGGATAGAAGAGATGGGAAGGGAAGGACAGTAAGCCTTTTGGTAGCTGGTGTAAGAAGTTAAGAGAAGCAGGTGCTTGCTTCTGCACTTTGTGCTCAAGAAAGCTAATATAGCCTATGCAACTAGCTAGCTCTCCAACACACAACGCCTTTACCGGGAGCAACATCCACAGCTGATGTACCGGCATCAATAACTGACCGTGTGTGTGATGTGTGTTTGACTAAACTGTCAATATCCAATTAGCATGCCGCTATTTTAACACACACGGCATAACACCAGAGTTTAAAAGACGTATTTCGGAAAAGCTAAAAAAAAAACGGCATGTTTTCCTTAAATGTCGACGAAGCCACCAACAAGTACATGGACAAAGTCCTGTTTTGTATTTATTTCCCAACATTAAAGTTACCAGTTCTTGTAACATTTTAATGTTTTGTTTGTTATTTATTTTATTGATATATTTTCTATTAATTTCCTAGTATTTAATTTACGATTATTTCTTTTGAACAAAGTAATTATGGAAATGTTGCAATATAAAACTACATTATTATCTACAGTTCACTGTTGCACTTTAACAGTTTAAAAAGTAAATCGCTGTCCTTTTTCATATATCTTCAATTAAATGGTTGCAAATCAAATCTTCTTCCACTGACATACCCTTATAACATGTCACCTTGTAATTGTAAGTCATCTTGTAACCTTTCAAGGACAAAGCTTAGCAGCAAAACTTGATATCAAAAGAAATCGTAAATGCCACATGTGTTAGTACCATATTGTAGTGAGGTGGAGGACTATCCTTTCTTGGGATTGCAGTTTCAAAAGTCTCACCATAATCTGCAATCATTCATTTCTAAATGTTTGTTTGTTTGTTTGGTTTTTTTCCCCTGCGAATGTGTCCATGCCACGGGAAGACACCCCCCCCCCCCCCCCCCCCCCCCCCCCTCCCACACACAAAAGAAAGTTCAGGCTCAGGATTTGTTTTTGCTTTAAACCCTGTGTATCAGTTCATAGGGGAGCACATGGACTGTGGCTAAGTGATATCACAGTGCTACTGCATTAGATGATCTGCCAGGGTCACGCTTCTCACCCCCACCCCACACTCCCGCTCCCCACCTCGGATGCAAATATGAACATATATGGATATTGCGGGTAATGTGTAATCTCATGAGTGTGTTTGTGTTAGTTAGCGGCTAATTGGAGTTAGCGTGGAGGGGCGGGGGCACCAGATGGACTGGCTGTGATGTGATATGAGGACGAGTGATGGGCTTGGTGCTGCCAGGGCATGTGCTGCAGGCAGAGGGGAATGGGGATATGGGAGAGAGAGAGAGTGTGTGTGTGTGTGAGAGAGATAGAGTGTGTGTGTGTGTGTGTGAGAGAGAGAGTGTGTGTGTGTGTGAGAGAGAGAGTGAGTGAGTGTGTGTGTGTGAGAGAGAGTGAGTGTGTGTGTGAGAGAGAGTGTGTGAGAGAGTGAGTGTGTGTGTGAGAGAGGGAGAGTGTGAGAGAGAGTGAGTGTGTGTGTGTGAGAGAGAGAGAGGAAGGGGGAGGAGACCCACGAGAAGAAGGGGAGGATGTGGAAGTGGTGGACAGGATACACTTGTGCGATGCTGGCTGTGGGCCGAGCATAATAACAGGGCTTTATTATGTATTATTATTATGCATTATTTATTATGTCTCCTCTACCTCACTTATTCTCTAGTACTTACTCCTACCAGCAAAAAGAAATCACTTCTGGCTAGACCCTTTGTACCTACACCTTACACAACGACAATAAAGAATATCTCAAGATTGGATGTAGAAGGCACCCTAATGGCCACTTTGGATCAATTATCTTTTGGTAGTTGAAATTAGGAAACCATTTGTGAAATACTTGCAGTAACTCTGGACAGCGTTGGGCTCTGAACCCCACCTGGACAGCATCTGTTTCAGGGCCACTACTGCAGATATACGGGTGTCTGGTCTGAAGGCACATTTTCAGGCGTAGTTGCTTAAGCCCACGAGTGTCTTTGCGAGAGAGCTAGAGCGAGCTTAAGCTCGTGCCCCTCTCGTCCTTCTGCGTGTTTTCCACAAGCTAGCGCCTCGGCCACAATCCACATAAGGCTCTTCATTATGATTCTGTGCGTCGCTAATGAAGACATCTGTCTGTTTTTGTCGGGGAGCAGCATGGCACGCGAAAACACACTCTCACACACACTTCCACACATGCTCTCTCTCTCTCTCTCTCAAACACTAACACACACACACGCTCTCAAACTAACACACGCACGCACACACACATACACTCTGTCGCACTCTCACATGCTGCCTTCTGTTGCTGCAGCCGATGCCAGCCAAGCCTGCAATATGGGGCATCTTTTGGGGAAGCGGGAGCCCCTCCAGACAAGGAAACCGTCTGCCGCGGCCCATGCCAGCAGCAGCATCCTGAGGCCCCGTGACTCCCTCCGACCACCACCCCACCCCGAGAGCTGACCATGCTTTTATTATGGAGGGGGGGGGGGGGGGGGGGTGGTTGTGCTCGCACCAGGCCAGGAAGAGCTGACACGATGACATGCCTGTCATCAACCCCATCCCCTGGTGTCCCATTAGTCAGTCTCCAGAGGTGCCGACAGCTTCCTGTCCAGTCCTTGACCGCGTGCCGCTCAACATTTACTCAGCTTGTGACACCCCCCCCCCAAAAAAACATCCCAACACCACCCACCTATGACTATACTGCTCTGTTTGTTTTCCTCTAAGGATTCTCGGCTGTTTAATTGAAGTGTTTCCCCCTTAATTCTGTTTTATTCTGTCTCTCTCTCTCTCTCTCTCTTTACTGCTCTGCCATCCTTTTTCTCCCCTTTTTCTCTATCTCTGTCTTTCCCTCGATTTATTTTTAACTTCTCCTACTCAGCAGAATACCCTCTGTGCCAGAGATGCAGAGGTATGATGCTGTAAAAGAGGATGTTTTCCCTTTTTAAACAGGCGGAAGAAAGAGAGGCCGCACTAGTCCCAGTTAGGCGGCGTGCAGATAATGTAGAGATCACTGTTTCTTTGTGTTTGCTGCCTCAGATAAAAGACGTCTCATGCCCTCTGAAAAATTCAGATCAAAAGAATTCCTCCCCCCTGCATTCACATTCACACACACACACACATACATACATACATACACACACACACACACACACACACATATTGCTGTTTCGCTGTGTCTGAAGCTACTTTATATTCCCATAAACAGGCTATGTTCTACTCAGTCGGACTCTGAAAGGGTCATAAATCAACCTACCTGCCCTGTCAAAACAACAAGTCTAAAAATGTGTTACTGAGCAAGAAAGGGCACGTTCCATCCTGGCTATCACTAGCATTTTGCCACTGCAGGGCCCACTTGGCGTGTGCCCACTCCAGACAATGGCACAGCTGGCATCAGACTGGGGCTGGCGTACTCTGCACTTAGTGGCGCGGTCACCTTAGTCGTCCACTGCGGTGCCTGTCGGATTATTTTTTTATTTTTTTATTTTTTTTAAAGTGTTGCTGTGTCCCACAGCGATGGCCTCTGTGTGCTTGGAATGTGTTCCACAGTGTGTCTGGGAGTGGAAAGGTGAGTGGCAGGTTTACAAGCACCCTTTGTGGAGAGTGGATTTTAGCAGGAGGAGGAGAAAAAAAAGTGTTTTCTTCTTCTGGTATTGTTTTTGAAAGGGCTTTGGAACACTTCCTCACGCACCGCTGAACAGATGGAGGTGGAGTGTGTGTGGGGAGGTGGGGGGTGTTGGGGGTGTGGCTGGAGGGAGGAGAGGTGGATTGCTGTAAAGAAAAATGGATTTTAAAGAGAAAAAAACTGAGGGATGATTTGGGGGTGGGGGGGTTTGGGAAGTAGCCAGTTTATCGCTCCTTTGAAGGACGTCCCTACAACTGGCATGCTGCCCTGTTGCAGTCCCACAACAAAGGCAAAGGGCTAATGGTAGGGGACAGGAGAGAGAGGGAGAGGGAGAGAGAGAGGGAGAGGAAGTGCATGGGCTCCCACTCAGTCAGCAGGTGACGGGAAAGTCAAGCCTCTACCGTCATCATCTTGTCCTAGCTCCACATGGGAATAGGCTGGCCAACTCAACAGAGTGGAAGGTATTCATCGATTTATGTGTGTTTGAGTGCATGTGTGTGTGTGTGTGTGTGTGTGTGTGTGTGTGTGTGTGTGTGTGTGTGTGTGTGTGTGTGTGTGTGTGTGTGTGTGTGTGTGTGTGTGTGTGTGTGAGATTGCCTCCATTTGACCCACCTCATCTGTTCAGTGGACTATGTTACTCTCATTGTTATTCCAGTCATTTCTTAGGGGCGGAAATGTTCCTTTTGCAACCCCCATCCCCACTCCCACTCCACACACACACACACACACCCCCAGAGAAACACAACCTTTTCCAGTGGTGTTGCCATCGCTACAGGCATGTCTACCACCTACCCTCAGAGCCAGCTCCCTGTGCGGTTGCACTCAATGGGAAACACGGCGCTCAAGCGCTGCCTGGGTAATGGATGTTGCCACGCTGTAAGTGAATGCATACACCCTCAGTGGTCTGGGCCCCGCTGGGTGCTCTTTAAACCGGGCCCGGACAGGACCTCTCTCTCATCTCTCCGCTTGTCACACACCACTACTGGCATGGTTGCGGAGGTGTGGTTGCCAGACGGTTCTGGCACGGCGCGCACCGTCTCACAGCCTCGCTCTCACGCTGGTGACAGGCATTGGGGTCTGTGCCACCATATGTGGATTTTTTTTTGTTTTCCTTACCCACAATGCACCTCCAATACTGACACTCCTGATTTGGCAGGTGCTGCTGGTGGTTTTGGTGGGCACGTGCCAGAAGCTTCTCCGGCAAGCCATGCATGAGGCATTCCTCAAAGGTCAAAGGTGGGCTCCCTGTTCTCTGCTGTGGAAGGAGGACAGTGGACTGGGGCAGTAATGAGGGCTCCTGTAGAGGAAGTAGGAAAGTGGAAAAAAAAGATGCAAAAAAAACAAGGTAATGCTTCTGGTTCTGGGGATACACACACACACACACACACTTGATGGTCATTTCTATGCACAGTGATTTGGTTTGAATCATAAAAGTGTGTGGGGGGCGAACCACGGTGATAGAATAGACAAGCTTGACCGTTCTAGCCAGGATCCCTTTGAGTCCTGATTGACAGTGTGCTACTTGTGTTCTAACAGTATCTCTTTCAACTCAGGTCAACTCAGATGATTTTGGAAATATTTTACTAATCCCAGAGTATTTGCAATATTGTAAACTTTCTCTTTCTAAAGTTACTGACTATATGACTATACGCTGATCCTGGTTGAAGTAAATAGTCAGATTTGCATGTTTGTCCTTTTTATATTATTCATTTAGTGGATAATATATCCAAAGTGAACTATGATATAGATCTGTACCAGTCACTGTGCCATCGCTCCCAGGGAATTAAACCCATGACCTTAGGGTAGTTAGCGCCTCACTCAACCTGTTGAGCCACACAAACACTACAGGGGAACACAAACAGGATTTGCCCTCGGTATTTCAGATTTATGTGGCTTATGCACTTACATTGCTACATGCTGTTGGGGGGTTTATTCCAGCGGTTGTTTCAGAGATTACAAGTCACCCTGAGCCAATCCTGATTATTCCCTGCATCGCCCCTGCGCCCCCACCACACACACACACACACACAAAAACACAAAATCACACACACACAGATATATATACAGTATATACACATACACAAACACCCCTGTTGGCACTACTGACCCTTGGGAAATTTGCTTTTGAAAGGGCATCATCCAGAATCAATATGCCCAGCATCGACACAGTCCCCCCACAGACACATAAACCTGAGCAGTTACCTTCCAGCCAGTCTGGGAGGACCAGATGAGAACATAATTCAGTTTATGGAAAACACAAAGCACATCTTGTCTCTGAGTGCCTTTCAATACTTCAATGCTAGTATTGGAGAGAGTGATGTGTGTGTGTGTGTGTGTGTGTGTGTTTGAGAAGATCCACACAATGCACCCACATACACGCCCACTCTGGGGAAGGTACAAATATTGGCCATCGGAAGTGTGTGTTGGCACGCGCGCGTGTGTGTGTGGGTTTGAGGACATCCACACTGCGCACCCACAAACACACTCACCGTGGGATTGCTGGTAATGATACCCTATACCGCATGGCATGGCGTTGGCGTGGGCTCTCTGAATCATTCCCTGACTCAGACTGTGCCCACGGCTATTAAACCTGGCAGACAAAAGGCCACTGACATCCTCACCATGCCACCCCTAGTGTGTCCTCTGCAGGCCTCTGCCAGGGGTTATTATTGTGGCCAAGGCACAGTGGGCAGACAAGGCTGGAGGAGTAAGATGGGGGACACCACGGCATGCATCGCAACGCGACTCCATCCTGACGGAGAGGGGGAATGAAAGGAGAGGCTCCGAGAGCCAGGAAGTCTCCCACTGAGCACTGCCCCATTTCCACATAAACGACAGGAAGTCAGAGATATCAGAGAGCCGGCAAACAGGAGGGGGGAGGGCGGCCATTTTGCATGTTCGACGAACAGGATAATTGAATCACCCCCAACCGTTCTAAATCAACAACCTCATCGCACATACAGACAGTCATTCATTTTAACAGTGCACGTATGGACCAATGATGATATATTGTCCATCTCAAACCATGACAGACAGATTCATTATAACCGGCTGATTTGATTAGGTGCATCCTCTCAGACGTATGTTATACGGAGGGAAGATAAACTAGTGAGGAGAGAGGGATGGATCCGGTCGTGCCATTGTTGTGGTCGTCAGTCGGGGAGAGCGGGTGGGCGGGCAGGCGCAGTAGAGGAAATGTGAGATGCGGTGGTCAGATTGTGGCTCGGGTTTCTCACTGGGCTCCCGGAACCAGAGAGGAGCCTGATGGGTTCCTGTCAGACCATGGATGGAGTCGGATATCCATCTCTCTCTCTCCTTCGCCCGTTTTCTTCCTGTGTCTGTCTGTCTTTCCTTTCTTTATCTCTCTGTTATTCTGTTCTCTCTATTTTCTGTCTGTCTCTGATTTCCTCTCTTTCTAATCTATGTCTCTGTTTCCCTCTTTATGCCTTTCTGTCTCTTTTCTATTTCTCTCTCTTTCTCACTTTTCATCTCTCTCTTTATCTAGCTCTCTTTTCTCTCTGTTTCCCGCTCTTTCTCTTTCTATCTCTTCCATTGATTTCTCTTTTCCTCTGTTTATCTTCCTCTCTCTCCCTCTCCCTCTCTCTTCCTGTCTTCCTCTCTCTCTCTTCCTCTCTCTCTCTCTCTCTCTTCCTGTCTTCCTCTCTCTCCCTGTCTTCCTCTCTCTCCCTCTCTCTCTCTCCCCCCTTTCCTCCTCCTCCTCCTCCTCTTTTCATGTCTTCTCCACAGGAGGTGTGTGTGTGCGTGCCCTGCTGGTGTGGTGCTGATGGATCTCCCCCTGTGCCATCTGGAGGGCAGGGAGGAGCAGGGGAGGGTAGATGGCCGGAGGGGGGGTTGGGGGGTCCCCCCCAGGGCCGCCCCTGTCACTCTCATCACGTCACTCCTCACCATGACAGGAGACAGAGATGGACACATACACACACACACACACACACACACACACACACACATACACACACACACACACACACTCACATACAAACACATACACACACACACACTCACATACAAACACACATGATTACACACACACACACACACACACTCACTCACATACAAACACACATACACACACACACACACACACTCACATACAAACATAGAGACACACACAAACAAGTTGAAAGGGGTCACTGGAGGCATAGTTGTCTTGGGAACTTGTCTTTGTATGATGGGCTAGAAAAAAAGGGCAGAAAAAAATGTGCTCAAATTCTCCAACACTAAGTATATCTCTTCTGATAAAATTACAGGATGTGGGATGAAATAATTGAAGTGTTTGAAAAACTGTCTCTGACACCAATTTGTTCAGCAGTGCCATTTGCCTACATACAGACAGGCTGGAAGGATACGGCAACAAAGGTTGTGCTTCTTGAAATTCTGTTTGGGCCAACAAATGTTTTTAAAAGTTGAGTTTGTAGCGGTGCATGAAAGTATATGCTGTGCATGGCATATGTTAGTGTGTCTCTCCCCAGATGTGTGTGAAATGTAGGTGGGCAGAGGACTGTGTTGTGATCAGCTGGGGTGGGGGGTGACTGAGGGCTGTGTGTGTGGGTGTGTGCGTATGCGTGCGTGTGTGTAGAAGCAGTAGAGCTGAAAATAAGTTTTTCTTTTTTTGGCCCCTCAGCCTCCTCCATTCGCTCCAACGAACCCTGACATGGGCTATGACACACACACACACACACAGACACACACACACACACATACACACCACTTGCACACACACCTGTGTGGAATGTACAGTCATCAAATCACAAATCAAATCTCTGTCTCTTTCTCACTCTGTCTCACAGACACACACACACACACACACAAACTCTCTGTGTCCCTTACACACATACACACATGACTTTACACATACACACGTGTATGTACACACACACACGCACAAACACAAACTCTCGCTCCCACTCACGTGTATATACACATACACACAAACTTTGACTCATGTACGTTCTGTATGTGCATTATCATAAGAGATGTCAATCTTCTCCATGGTCAACCTGGACTTGTTTGTGAAGTTCTTAACAGATTTGTTTTGTTTGTTCTGAATCTTGTTTTGTTTGGTCTGAATCTAGGCGTCTGTCTCAGTCTAAGAAAAGAAAAAAAAGAACTAAACACTCACTAACCAGACGGTTAGTGATTCAAACAGACGGTTTATAAATCAAACAGATGACAGGAGAACAACATGGAAAACATTGAAATTTGTCAATTAGCTGACACGTTTCCTCAGTCACGAGTCGCTATGGAACTACGCTAACTCTCTGAATGACGGACAGAAGCTCATGTTAACGTAGATAGATGTTGACAATAATGAGCAATATTCTTACAAATCTATTTAACTCCTGAACAAACCAGAATGATTACACACTATTTGTAGAGCTTTGGAATGTGACTTTAATCTTTATGAGGGAAGGCAAACATGCTACAGCTAAATTTGATTTTATGGAAATGTTGTGTGTAGCCACCGATTCAGTTAGAAGATGATCACGCAGATGAATAGAGTGACTAATCATATGATCCAAAGGGATTTATAGTCTCATCATAAGTCGGTTGGTGTGTGTGTGTGTGTCGCCTGTAACTGGCGGCTAGGCTGTATGTACAGCCCATATGTGTGTGTGTTTGTGCAAAGAGCTGCCAAGTTGTTTTGTCACAAAATGGCACTTGGCCTCCCTCCCTACCTCCTCGATCAATACATGAATATTTCATTCGCCCAGTGAAGTAAGAGCCATCAATTATTTAGAAGCTTTCTCCCGCGTGATGTCTCTTTCCAACACCACCACTGCCCCCCCCCGCCAGAAAGCCTGCCGTTTGCTTGTGTGTTTACCGTCTTCAGTAACCTCCCTTAAAAAAGCCTGGAGCCAATTTACGATGCTATTATCTAACTGCCCATGCCGACTATCTATATCCATGTATGTTTGTCTCTGGGTTTATTTGTACAGCTGGAATAACACAAACAGTAGACAATGTTTCTGAATTATTTCTTATTTTTAGGACGTAAAAAATCACACAGTTGACTTGAATGCTCCCCCCTGGGCACAAATCAATTGAACTGTCAGTCTGCCGTTCTGCCGTCATCGACTGTGCCGTCCTCAGCGTTCCCATGGTGCTCTTCAGCTAAAAATAACTCCAAATATTTACCTCTGTGGTTAAGCTCACAGGCGGTATTCCATTTCGGTGAAAGGAAGACAGGGAAAAAAAAGAGAAAGAAAACCAGGTCAATTACTTAGGATGGTCAACGGAGACATAAGGAATGCTAACCAGGATCAATAGCAGGGGGCATAGGCTAACCAACCAAAGCCACACAACCAGGCCAGCAATCATTCTGAGCCGATAGAAAAAGAGTGTAATTACTGACCAGAGAGTTTGTGTGTGTGTGTGTGTGTGTGTGTGTATGTGTGTGTGGTATGTGTGTGTGTGTGTGGAGGGGGGGCTCGGAGAGGAGAGTAAGGCACATTTGTCATGTAACGAGCGGCGCGTGGGTGGAGGTTGGAGGCCTTGACTGTGGCTGGGGTCACATGACACACGACCCCATGACTGTTATTAATGATGCGGAGTGAAGTACTACTGATTGACTCCTCGAGCCACCCAGCAGTTGATTAGTGTGTGGGCCTGTCACAGTGGGATTGTGTGTGTGTGTGTGTGTGTGTGTGTTTGTGTAAGTGAGTGAGTGAAAGAGAGAGAGAGAGTGTGTGTGTTTGTGTGTGTTCGTGTGAGTGAGTGAGTAAAAGAGAGAGCGAGAGTGTGTGTGTGCGTGCGTGTGCGTGTGTGAGAGTGAGTAAGTGAAAGAGAGAGAGAGAGAGAGGGTGTGTAGGTGTTCCTATTATATAAGTGTGACAATGTGGAGGGTTGAATGTGTGTGTGTGTGTGTGTGTGTGTGTGTGTGTGTGTGTGTGTGTGTGTGTGTGTGTGTGTGTGTGTGTGTGTGTGTGTGTGTGTGTGTGTGTGTGTGTGTGTGTGTGTGTGTGGAGGGGGGCTTGGAGTGAAGTCATATGTGTCCATAAACATAAATGTGTGCTCTCTCATCCTTTTTCTTACGTCAGTGGAGTGTGTGTGTGTGTGTGGTTGGGTGTGGGGTGGGGGGGGACGGGCATCTCATGAATAAATGATGACATCACTGCAGGATGCACTGCACTGCATGATTTAGGATGAAGTCAACCTATAGGTCCACACATTAAACGCTCTTTGTTGGGTCAGTTGATAATGGCTTGTTGTGACATGGGCATATACCCAGAGGAACATGCTCTCTGCTCAGTCGTTACATGGCGTGATGGGTTAGACCGGCAACCTCTCGGCAAGTTCACTTGTGTGATGTAAAGTCATGAGAAGATCGACACTTTATGCCCATCCATTGTAATTCTGTCCATTGCTCGACCGTTTCCGTAATAATGGATGACTGAGTTGAAATTTGAATTTGCCTTCCTGGAAGTCCTAGATGATCTCATTCTTCAGACCCTTCTTTGAGATTGGAGGCCTTTAAGGCATCTTTTCAAACCAATTAGGTTTATGCAATCAGATTCCCCGTATTTACTGCCATGTACTGGACATTGTAGTTGCTCTCCAGAAGAAGAAATGAGCAACTGAATCAAGTGCATTTCAAAGAGGCATAGACTAGACCTATGTTTGGAATGTCCATTGAGCCACTATATAGTTCACTATATAATAAAATCAGCCATTTTAATGTGCTGTTTGAATTCTCAACTGTGCATTTTATTCACTCAATAGTGCACCATGAAATTCCCTTGTGCGCCACAAATTGTAGTGTACAAACGATGTGCACTACAACAGAGCCTGTTATTCTCCAGTATACCACAATTCATTGCAAGGTGAATGAGCTGAAGGAAGAAGACCAGACATTTCTTAGTTTACATGTTAGTCACCGGTTGGATATGTTGGATCCCTGTTCTAAAATTTAAAAATGTGTAGAATAGTGTCCACATCAATTGGTTTTGGTTTTATTTGACTTTTTATTATACGTTTTAATTTGTGTACAGAAAAGGAAATCAAGAAAACAACCTGAATGAGTGATGAAATGAAAGCCACAATAAACTTTTGAAAAACAGGGAAAATATTGACTGCAGTTTAGCTAAATATCATATTTGTTGCATTGTAACGGGATATTATTCATTTTACCGAAGGTAAGCAGTTCTGTTGCCATGGTAGCATTACTAGTTATCGATATGGAGTGTTTTGGAATGTAGTGTCTGAAATCTCCCTGTTGTTTTAACCTCTGACCCCTACATAGTGAAATCAGACGATCGTTCTACATAGTAGGTGAGTGAGTGAGGGGACAACTGGAGAATCCGAAATCCAGATAAAGATGAAGCCAAACGAAGCGCTTACGCCATGAGAGGTTCATCTCTTTGTGAGACTGACTCTTACTTCATTCCTCTCTTTTCATCTCCTGTCATCTCTTCTCCTTTCTTTTGTTGTCCTCTTCTCTCTTTTTCTCTCATTCCTCCCTTCTCTCTGATCTGTTTTTGTTTTGCGCCCCTCTCCACTCTCCTCTCGTCTCCCCTTTTCTTCATTCCTCACTTCTTCAGTCATTTCCTGTCTTTTTCTATTCTATCCTCTCCTCGCCTCTTCTCCTTCCCTCTTTCCTCCTCCACTCTCAGTCTCTTTGTTTCTCCTCCTCCTCTGCTTTCTCTCTCTCTCTCTCCCTCTCTCTTTCTCTCTCTCTCTCTCTCTCTCTCCCTCTCTCTCTCCCCCCTGATGGGCACAGAGCTTTGAAGGTCTCCAACCACCTCTCCGCCCTGTGTGCCCAACGCCTGCATTTCCATTTAAATTTCACACCTCTGCATGTGTGAGCCCAGAGACAGAGAGAGAGAGAAGGAGAGAGTGAAAGAAAAAAGGAGGGAGAGAAATGGATTGGTGGAGGTGGTATGTGAGTGCGTGCGTGTGTGTTTGTGTGTGTCCATATCCATGCTCCTGGCCAAATAGACCTGGTGCTTGTGTGTGTGTGAACGAGTATGACTATGATCGATTTTGTGTTATGTGTGTGTGTGTGTGTGTGTGTGTGTGTGTGTGTGAGTATGAGCGTGTGAGTGCTTGTCGGTGAATGATTGTGTTCATGTGTAAGTGTGTGTGTGTGTGTGTGTGTGTGGTGCTTATAAGGATCGTTCAGTGAGCCAAACCTTAATTGCTCATGAGGAGTTAGGGAGGGGTCATTATGGCTCCTTTGCCACACCAGCTGCCTGGTGGTGACGCACGCACACACACACGCACGCATGCACGCGCACACACACACACACACACACACACACACACACACACACACACCCTCGCCTCCCGTGCTCGTTTTTAATTCAGCAGAAGTTGGAAACAACTGCAGGCCATTGATTTGCAATTAGACTTATTTGTGGACCGCTTGCTCTTTTCTTGGGTCCTTGAATCTAGGAGGAGGGGTGTGTGAGTGTGTGTGTGTGTGTGTGTGTCTGTGTCTGTGTCTGGGTGGGTGGGGCTGGTACTGATTGACACAAGGAGAGAGGAAATTGGAAATCTCTCACGCCCGTGGCTCGTGTAGACCCCCCCCCCCCCCCCTCCCACACACACACACACACACACACACACACACACACTGAAAACGTGCCGCCCGTCGATTTCTAGCATAGAGACTTCATTAATAATGTCTATATCTCCAAGGCATTTACACCCCCCCCCCACACACACACACACACACTTCAGACAACGACAGGCTCATCTCGCTGAAAGACGAGTGGTGATTTGGTGAAGTCTCTTCTTGTCTGTGAACACAAACCCAGTTGCCATGTAATTG
>NC_045166.1:10638777-10643777 GCF_900700415.2 Clupea harengus
GCTCATCTTTTTTTACTCTATCGCCTCTCCCTTCTCCTGGCCTCTCCACCTCTCTCCCTACACACACACACACACACACACACACACAGTTCATACCAGGTGTAGCTATTAAATAATGAGATTTCATTCAGAGTATAACGACTTGTGAATTACAGCATTAGTTTCATTATTTTATGTGTTGCTCTCTCTCCCTCCTCTCCTCTCTCCTCCTCCTCCCCTTGCTCTCTCTCACTCCTCTCCTCCTCCCCTGGCTCTCTCTCCCTCCTCTCCTCCTCCCCTCTTGCTCTCTCTCCCTCCTCTCCTCCTCCTCCTCCTCTCCTCCTCCTCCCCTTGCTCTCTCTCCCTCCTCTCCTCTCCTCCTCCTCCCCCTCTTGCTCTCTCTCCCTCCTCTCCTCCTCCACCTCTTGCTCTCTCTCCTCCCCTTGCTCTTGCTCTCTCTCCCTCCTCTCCTCCTCCTCCCCTTGCTCTCTCTCCCTTTCCTCCTCCTCCTCCCCTTGCTCTCTCTCCCTCCTCTCCTCCTCCCCCTCTTGCTCTCTCTCCCTCCTCTCCTCCTCCACCTCTTGCTCTCTCTCCTCCCCCTTGCTCTTGCTCTCTCTCCCTCCTCTCCTCCTCTCCCCCTTGCGCTTGCTCTCTCTCCCTCCTGACCTCTCCTCCTCCTCTCCTCCTCCCCTCTTGCTCTCTCTCCCTCCTGACCTCTCCTCCCTCCTCTCCTCCTCCTCCCCTTGCTCTCTCTCCCTCCTCTCCTCCTCCTCCCCTTGCTCTCTCTCCCTCCTCTCTCCTCCCCTCTTGCTCTCTCTCCCCTCCTCTCCTCCTCCTCCTCCTCTCCTCCTCCCCCCCTTGCTCTCTCCCTTTCCTCCTCCTCCCCTTGCTCTCTCCCCCTCGTCTCCCTCTCTCCACCCCACACGTAGTTGACATGTTTCGTTCTGACTCTCCCACATATTTAGTTATTGTAGGTTCTTGTTCCTCTGTCTTCCCCACACATGGTTGCTATGGGTCCTTTCACCTCACTATCCTCCATAGAATATTGCTCTGTCATCGCCACCCCCCCCACGCACACACACATGGTTGTTGAGGGTCAGCTAAGAAAAATATTTTGTCCTTATTGAAGGACTTTTATTTGTCTGATTTAGTTTGTACTAGACTTCAAAAATGTTATTTGCGGAGCAAGCATTCCCCACTGTCAGTCTGACCCAAGCTGAGCTACAGGTCCCACCAATATGTTGCCACTCAATCCACATTCAGCTGGAGCAGCTCTGCAGTCTGGTTGCCAAATATGTGCCGTCTATATGACTTAACCCTGGACATCATACCACTCCCCCCCCCCCCACTGCCCCTCCCTTTGCCCCCTCTCTAGGGATGTGTCCATCTTTGCCCCCTCCCTAGGGATGTGTCCATCTTTGCCCCCTCCCTAGGGATGTGTCCATCTTTCCCCCTCCCTAGGGATGTGTCCATCTTTCCCCCTCCCTAGGGATGTGTCCATCTTTGCCCCCTCCCTAGGGATGTGTCCATCTTTGCCCCCTCTCTAAGGATGTGTCCATCTTTGCCCCCTCCCTAGGGATGTGTCCATCTTCAACCATTTCTGTGTTGTTATAAATCAGTGTTGTTGACAGGACCACATCAGCAAGCTTTATTTATTTATTTTGTATTGCAAGTGTGGGGCCCCCTCCTGACATCCCTTGAGTTGTGGATCTTCCTCTCTTCTCTCTCTCCTCTCCTGTCCTCTCTCTTTAAGAAGATGGGAAAGCCTCTTGGGGATGGCCAAATGCAGTTCAGAGAGAGAGAGAGAGAGAGAGAGAGCTGAGGGGACTGCTAATTAGAGTCTGTTTCAACCATCGACTGTATGTAGAGGTGACATGGAAAATAGGCTGCTTTGTTATTGAAACACATGGGAAGGGGTGGAGTTACACGTTGTACTGCAGCCCACCATCAGGGGACGCTAGACCTGTGGTTGAGAGAGGGGGAGAGAATGGGAGGAGTAGAAAGAGAAGGAGGGAGAAAGGTAGAGAGACAGGAGTAGAGAGAAAGAGGGAGCGCAGTAAAGAGAGAGAGAGATAGAAGGATAGAGAGAGAGAGGTATAGATAGAGCAGTAGAGAGAAGGAGGTAAAGAAGTAGTAGTAGAGAAGTAGAGAAGAGAGTAGTAGAGAGAAAGAGGGAGTGCAGTAAAAAGAGAGATGGATAGAAGGATGGAGGGAGAGAGGTATAGCTAGAGCAGTTGAGAGAAGGAGGGAGAAATAGACTGAATAACTTATCTCAGATGTGCAAGTGACTTTGACCCCCTGCTGCATGGAAACTCAGGCAAGGAAACAGATCTACAGCCGTGGAATAACAAACAACTTTTATTTAGCCATTTCTTCTTTATCTCTGGATTCACACACACACACACACACACACACACACACACCACACACACACACTTATGCATACAGACATGCACACACATACTCTTTACTCTCTCCTGTCTCGCTCCCTCACAGAGGGCGATCGGGGACCACACTGACACCAAAGGAAGAGGGAGACATTTGTCCCGCTGAACAAAACCCCAAGTCTCAACGCGCTGATGAAAAAGGGAGCATCTTCTCTGGCTGTGTGAAGTGAAACTGTCAGCTGGTAATCGCAAGCACAGAGACACAGCTGTGCCCCCCGCCACCCCCCCCATACCCCCACCACACCACCCACAACCCCAATCCCCCCACTAGGCATGCCACACCAGCCATCGCTCTGGGACACAGATAAAGGTGAGAGCCTTTAGCTGGAGAGAAGGGGTGGCAGTTTTAGTGGGGGGTCTGGTCTTATGGTCCAGGGTGGGGGGTTGGTGTGTGAAATCTGGTCCCCCCCCCCCAACACACACACACACACACACACCCCAAAACCCAGTCTACTTCCCACATCACCTTGCGTGGAGGTTGGAAACGCGCTAGCAAGGTCATCAGCACATCACACGCTGCGGGTGGCTTCTGCTCCAGCTCCAGCTGCAGACAAGTCAAGCCAAGGTCAGGCTCTCCTCACTGTCATGCCTCACTGTCAACACCCAAGACTGGGGAGAGACGAGACGAGCAGAGAGAGGGGGAAGAAAAGCAGAGAAAGGGAAGAGAGAAATGGAGAGGGGTGGGGGGAGCAGAGAAACAGAAGCAGAGACAAAGAGAGAGGGAGAGAAAAAGAGATAGTAGGTTGAGAGGGGGGGGGCAAGGAGAGAGAGACAGAAGTGAAAGGTATGTAGAGAGAAGAAGGAGAGCGAGAGAGAGAAAGAGAGAGAGGGGGGTATCTAATGGAGAGAGAGAGAGAGATAGATAGATAGAGAGAGGGGGGGCTATCTAATGGAGAGAGAAAAAGAGAGATAGATAGAAAGAGAGAGGGGGCTATCTAATGGAGAGAGAGAGAGAGGAGGGCTATCTAATGGAGAGAGAGGGAGAGGGGGGGCTATCTAAAAGAGAGAGGGGGGGCTATCTAATGGAGAGAAAAGAGAGAAATAGAGAAAGAGAGACAGAGAGAGGGGGGGCTATCTAATGGAGATGTTTTGCTGCGACTAAATGGAAGATCTGCTGACTGTCATGAAGACGGGCTGCTGGGGGGAAGAGCAGCAGAAATGACAGCTACAGTCAGTCATGCACCAGCCCTTTGGCCTGTGTGTGTGTGTGTGTGTGTGTGTGTGTGTGTGTGTGTGTGTGTGTGTTTGTGTGTGTGTGTGATGGAGAGACAGAGAAAGCGAACTTGTGTTTGTGTGATGAGAGAGAAAGACACAGAGAGAATCAAATATCATGTGTGTGACATGACATAGACATAGAGTGTGTGTGTGTGGGGGGGGGGGGGGGGGGGGGGGTAAAAGTGTGTGGTGGGTGGCTGTCACCTCTGGTGTGGTTTTGGTTTTGGGATATGCACTAGAAATGCTTGCTGTGTGTGTGATAGAGGTATTGTGTGTGTGTGTGTGTTTGTGTGTGATAGAGGAAGAGTGTGTGTTTGTGTGATAGAGGTAGACTGTGTGTGTGTGTGATAGAGGTAGAGTGTGTGTGTGTGTGTGTGTGTGTGTGTGTGTGTGTGTGTGTGTGTGTGTGTGTGTGTGTGTGTGTGTGTGTGTGTGTGTGTGTGTGTGTGTGTGTGTGTGTGTGTGATAGAGGTAGACTGTGTGTGTGTGTGAGAGATAGAGGTAGAGTGTGTGTGTGTGTGATAAAGGTAGAGTATGTGTGTGTGTGTGATAAAGGTAGAGTGTGTGTGTGTGTGTGTGTGTAAGAGAGAGATGAATGCTGACAGGTCATGTGAGATTAGACTCTTTCTCTGGGCACATCTCCCCAACAGAAGCACAGACCTCCCAGCCTAAAGGAGGATGCTGAAATGACATCACCTCAGTTTGTTATCAGAGCCTGACAGCCGATACGGACGCACAGTGCTGAGGTAACGCCATACACACACCGTAGACAGCCGATACGGACGCACAGTGCTGAGGTAAAGGCACACACACACACCGTAGTTCAGCCGATACGGACGCACAGTGCTGAGGTAACGCCACACACACACACCGTAGACAGCCGATACGGACGCACAGTGCTGAGGTAACGCCACACACACACACCGTAGTTCAGCCGATACGGACGCACAGTGCTGAGGTAACGCCATACACACACACACCGTAGACAGCCGATACGGACGCACAGTGCTGAGGTAACGCCATACACACACACACCGTAGACAGCCAATACGGACGCACAGTGCTGAGGTAACGCCACACACACACGCCGTAGACAGCCGATACGGACGCACAGTGCTGAGGTAACGCCATACACACACACACCGTAGACAGCCGATACGGACGCACAGTGCTGAGGTAACGCCACACACACACCGTAGATCAAGCGCTCCCGAGGACCTCTGGCGTCACTGAAAACACACACGCACACATCACTAGGTGGGATCTAGGTCTCACCCTTGACCCCTGACCTTTGACCTGATCTACCATCAGGCTATAAATTGTCTGTCCTTTTCTCACCTGCAGCATATACATATAAAA
>NC_045166.1:10646277-10661277 GCF_900700415.2 Clupea harengus
TCGCATAAATGTGCTGCGTCTCTTGCTGCCCGCTGCTTTGCATTGCATGAGCCCACGCAGGCAAAAGGATGCATTTGTTTACACTATGAATAAATCACTAGTCAAAAGAATAACCTAGGGTACTAAAAAAAATCATGTATATACACACACATAGTCAACAAACCACACACACACACACACACACAGGAACATACAGACACACTCAAACATGTAAAAGATAAGCAATGCACAAAAATGTCCAACCTACGAGAACTTGAAAGGATGTGGTACATCATAGTCTGTCCTTGAATTGAAATTATCTTCATTCACTTTGAAACAGCCCCTAAGAACCCTGAAAAATATACATATCATTTTAATCTTGGCTTCCTCTGAAACCTCACAACGCTAATGCTTTAATGTGTATTAGGGGGCTCTTAATTTGGTTAATGTGCAAGCCAAGCCATTCATTATCCCTGAGGCCAAACTCTGACGTGTTTAATTTTCCCCTTTAAAAATTAGGAATTTTCAAGGTAGAGTTTAATGAAGGGGTTGTTCTGTGCCGTAGTATCTCTTGGCCTTTAGTGCTGAAGCGCTGGCTACATTGTACCTGAGCACATGTGTGTGAAACAGACAGACTAACAACCCTTATTAAAACGTACAACTTCACTCGCTCACTCACACCTTCATCAACAGAAAAAGACTAAAGAAAAGCCAGGAGCCATTATCTTGTGGTTAGCCTAAAGACAAATGGCCACCCCTGATTCAAACATAGCTTCCTTTCTCCCCCCACTGAATTCATGATTTTGAGCCATGTGTGCATCATACATTAAAGATTCCACGTTCTCCACAATTTGATCAGACCTGCTGCTCCAAAATCGGCCCGCGGGTTTCTTATTTCCTGGCTGGTTCTGGCTCCGAGTGGTCTTGTGTTCTAACACCAGGGGTGCCGTGTTAAAAGAGACGGCCCTTGACAGGGATGCTGCGTCAGACGTTATTCTGGACCTCGCCCCTCACGTGTGGAGGGGATTGGAAGGCACACATGAGTAAGTGATGTTGGAGGATTGGATGCTGTGTTCAATAACCAGCTGTTTTTTTTCTTTGTGGCCCCCGGGACAGGGTGAGGAGAAGAAAAGAGAAGAAGTGGCAGAGAGAGCAGGAGAGAGAGTGAGAAAGAGAGAGAGAGAGAGAGAGAGAGAGAGTAAAAGAGTTCTTGAAAGACACAGAGAAAGAATAGATAGATAGAGAGAGAGTGTGTGTGTGTGTTCATGATTCATAAAAGACTGAGAAAAAGAGAGAGAGAGGAAACAAGCGGGAGGAAGAGAAAAAGAGAGAGAGAGAGAGGAAACAAGCGGAAGGAAGAGAAAAAGAAAGAGAGAGAGGAAACAAGCGGGAGGAAGATTACGGACTGACTCCGATCCATTTGATCACAGTCAGATCAGAGATGCAGCCCTTGCCCAGGGATAGATCCATCTGCCCACGGCTTCTGCTCTCTCTCTCTCTCTCTCTCTCTCGCCCCCCCACCCCCCCTCCCTCTCTCACCGTGCATGGGAGATCATGTGATGTATGACCGTGGAGGTTGACGTTGGTCTCGGGAGGGAGGCCGCTCTGCACTGCTGAGCTCCTGTGTTAAATGTGGGCTTCACCTCCAGCTCTGACTCCCTGCCTTTCTCCTTCCCACAACCCCCTGCCCTAACCACCCCTGCCCCCCACCGCCACCCCCACACTCTGCCCCCGTACCCCCCAGGAGGCCCTCTGCTCGGCCAGGGTCAGAGGTGTGCTCGGGGTCCTGGAGAGGGCTGGTGGTAATTGTGGTGATTAAGGGTTGTGTCTGGGGTAGTTGGACATGATGATTATGATGACTTACTTCTGCTTATAGTCAGCGAGTGAATGAAATATTAACTTCGTCTGTCACAGCATGTGTGTGTGTGTGTGTGTGTGTGTGTGCGAGTGTGTGTGCATGTGCGTGTCTGTGTGCGCGCATGTGTTTGTGTGTGTGTGTGTGTGTGTGTGAGAGAGAGAGAGAGAGAGAGAATGGCTAAAACAACAGCTCCCTTGAGGTGTGTTCTGGAGGACGGTTCCAGAACGCCAGTGTCTGACATGAACCCTAATCAGAGGGGTCCCCCTCACGGGTTGGGAGCAACAGGAGGAACTAGAAATGACATAACCCTCACAAATACCAACCGACTGCTGATGTCACCAGTTAGACCCACCTCTGATTGGCTGCCTTCGGCAAAAACCCTCACAGCTGAATGTTTTTTTTGTTTTGATTTGTTTGTGTGTGTGTGGGTGTGTGTGTGTGTGTGTGTGTGTGTGGGTGTGTGTTTGTGTGTGTGTGTGTGTGTGTGTGTGTGTGTGTTTGTGTTCTATTCTACCTCTGTCATGATGCCCATTTGAGCCCTTGGTTGACCTTGTTCTTTTCACAGTGGGCTTGTGCACAGGAGTCAGCAATACACAGCAGAGCAATATACACCACAGCAATATACACCATAGCAATACACACCACAGCACAACAACAACAACAACAACAACAACAACAACAATAATAATAAACACCACAGCACAACAACAACAGCAATATACACCACAGCAACACATACCATAGCAATACACACCACAGTTATATACACCACAGCAATACACACCACAGCAATATACACAACAGCAATATACACAACAGCAATATACAGCAATACACACCACAGCAATACACACCACAGCAATACACACCACAGCAATACACACCACAGCAATACACACCACAGCAATATACACAACAGCAATATACACAACAGCAATACACACCACAGTTATATACACCACAGCAATATACACCACAGTTATATACACCACAGCAATATACACCATAGTCTGACTCATCACCGCGGCACTCGGATAGTTATAAGGTCGCTCAGGAGGACCCAACACCCATTATCTTGCATAGATGAGATGCTGTAAACATTTCCTCAGAAATAAATAAATGATCTTTGCTTTGTGCTGGGCTGAGTAGTTCTCTCAGTTTGGACATTGATGCTGACTATTTTATACTGGAGAGTAGGTACTATACTCTAAAAAAAAGAGCTGCCATGTGTGTGGGTTATGGAAGTGGTGGAATACTCTGTCTAATAGCGGGGGATGGTCCTCCTGAGAGAGATCAATTCTGAAAGTGCACTTGATTTCTTTTTTGCTCGTTATGAAAGGTGTAGGCAAATTGCTGCCTGTAATTTGGAGGTAGAGGACAGAATCATTTTCCCTCTTTGATATCATGGTTCGCTTGGAATCTATGTGAGCTAGCAAAGAGGTGTGCTTTAGAGGCTTGTCAATATGACTGTACTGAAATATGTAGAACATACGCACACAAACACACACGTGCACTTGCACACACACAAACACACACACACACACTCACAAATGTACACACAGAGAGAGAGCGAGAGTGAGTTCTGCTTCTTATTCTCTTTCTCAATACACATGTATTACCCAACTGAGCTGTTGGACATGTGAGCGTTAATGCCTTCCTGAGTCTGCCTCTCTGAGTCCTGCTCCCGCCAAAAACCCACTCCCTAAAGATCTCTTTTTTTTTTTTTAAACATCATTCTCAACCACTTGCTCCAAAGAAGCTCAGTTTAAAACATCAGATCTGATTTTTTTTTTAGACTTATACGTACTCCAAGTGTTTACTACCAGCAGTTTCTCTCTCTCTCTCTCTCTGTCCGTCCATCTTTCACTACTGCCCTTACCAAACATGTGGTCGGCTGCCGCCCGGTCACCTAGGCGAGATGGTGACCCATAGCATTCTCCTGCTCATGTTGTGTCGGTGTGTGAATACGGCACAGCTTCATTCACTAGGAGTTGATAGGAAATGAAAATTAAATAAAAATATGAAAAGGGGAAGAAAATCGAGTAACACTTATTTTTACAACTCTAACATTTATTTAGATGTTGAAGTAAAAAAAACAACAACAACAACAACAACGCCACATTTCGGCCCGTTGGCCTTTGCCGGGGTTGCGCTAGTTCAACGAAAAAATGGTTTTAAAAGCAGTCACCAGGTCAAGGTGTGGCTAAATTTGAGCACAGTTGTCAGCCATGAACATAACATAAGGGGCGATTTGAACGACAGGTTCTGTTGTTGTTGTTGTTGTTGTTGTTGTATTGCTGTGGTGCACTGGAAACTGGGGGTTTTGGGAGCGGTAGAGGCAGAGCCAGCGGATGAGGCTGAGGCTGAGGCTGAGGCTGTCAGTAATCCCATCTGTAAACATGCCAGCGTTGTCTGCCGCTGATCGCTTTTCAAAGAGCCATCTGCTTAAAATGGCCCACATTTAAATTACAAGCTTACTGCTACCCCTCTACACACAACCAACCCCTCCCGTCCTCACCCCCTCCCCCTCCCCCTCCCCCTGTCCGTGTCTTTTATATGTCTCTCATGATGCTGTGTACAAATGATTGGAGTGGTTTTCTCTCTGTCTTTCTTTCATTCCTTCATTTCAGGGGAAGTGGGGTGTCGTACAAAAGACCTTAGCTACATATATGAAAAGCTTGATAACAGTCATTTGTGGTATGTGTGATCTGATCGAGTGTTAATAGCCTTCCCCTGGTGAAGCCCTATAAAGGGGTTAGGTAGTTACGTTCAAGAGCGACATACCCTTGAGCTGGTTCACGCTTAGTGTGTGTTCTTGTGTCCAGACTGCACAACATATGGATCAGACTAAACACACACGCTTGCCCAACGCTGGTTAAATCCCTTTCACTTCTCCTCTCTCTCCTCGCCCTATTCCCCTCTCTCTCTCTTTCCCTCTCTAATCTATCTTAATTTCTTTGTTTCTCTCATCCCTTTCCTGCTTTCTCATTCTCTCTCTCTAAGTCTCTCTCTCTCTCTCTCTCTCTCTCTCTCTCTCACCCTCTCTCTTTTTCTGTTTCTATCTCTCTGTAGTCTCCAGGTTTATCAGTTGGTCCATGAGCGGACTGCGTTTGGTGTGTCCCACTGAGACAGTCTGCCAGGCCTTTTAATAAGCCTTTTTTTGGAGGGGGTAGGGGGGGACAAATTGAGATGCACCCCTCCACCCCCCAACCATGTCAGGGCGTGGATTTGCGTTGGCACCATTCAGTTGTTTGTTTAGAGGGCGCTGTTTTATTGGCAGCATTGGCAGAAGAGACACCAGTCGGTCCAGGTGGCACCACTGCCTGGTATGGGAGGCTCAGTCTGTCTCAGCAAGAGACCTTTATGTGGCATTAAAGGTGCAGTCAGTGATTCTAACCCAATACAATGCACTAATCTAATCCAATCCAATACACTCAAATTCAGCATGTTCGTACACAGTCCTGACTGACCGAGCCATAAACATTTCCAGCCAATCAACTCGCTGCTGCAGGAGCAATGGAAAGAAGGGGTGTCATTTGATTGGCTGTTGAGCTCAAATGTCAATAGCCTTTAGCCAGATCCATGGACTGCTGGAGAAGATCTCTGCTGTTGCTTAGATCCAATCATTATGTGCAATGGACAGAGCTCCCTGGTGAACCTCTGCCAAAGCCGCGGGTAAATGGAATGAGACAAAAGACGATTTGAAGAGGGACCGTCGGGAGTTCACTTAAAAAAAAAAAAAAAAAAAAAACCTAAATGTTAAAGTGCGCTGAGGTGAGAGAGAGGGAATGGATTGTACTGAGCAGAAGAGGGCACATTATGAGGCGCCATTTTAAGGCTAGCTACATAAACAGAACCTCTGTAGTAAGGACTGTAATAAGGGTCCGCTCATCAGTTACGTCCCCAGCTGTAGGGTGTCATCTAGATAGTCACAAGATGCTAATGCTAACTGAGGTGGTTGTATATGTGATGGAAGGGAGGGAGAACTGTTTTTAGATGGCTTTGTGACTATTTTCAAATGGACGTGAGCCATTAGAAATAGCATGATTACTGCCTTGCAGAGGATACTAATGGTTGAAGTTGGTTCCACAAATGCCTTTTATCTCTGCCATGCTGAAGAGGCTGTCACTCAAACGGCAGTACGCACACCTAAACACACACATCCGCGCACACACACACACACACACACACACACCCTGCATCCCCTTCCATTTTTCTGGATTTTGTTTGTCCGTAATTAAATTCTCCCCGTTCACTTTCTGCTAATCAGCCAGATGAGGATTTTCTCGCCTCTGTCCCCTCACCCCCATCCCCCCTTTATCCCTCTCTCCATCCCTCTCTCCAATCTTCTCTCTCTCTCTTTTTCTCCTTGTACTCCCTCATTCTCTCACCCGTGGGCCGGAGGGTGAGGAATTCTGAGCAGCTGAGCTAGTATCCTGCGTGCGTGTCCTCGTCCGCGTTGCGTTTTTGAAGGGCTATGAGGGCTAATCGCTTGGGTCCTGCTTGTCACCTCAATTACGGGCTCTCTGTGTCCGTGCCGTGTCAGTCGGGGTCCCACAAGAACTGCCTGGGATTAGGAATCAAAATCCACTTGAGTCACCATTTCAACCAACGCAATTTAAATACCAGTCCCGTCAACATGAAAGTGATATGAGCCCACAAGTCTCTCTCTCTGTCTGTCTCTGTGTGTGCATGTATGAGTCTACTCTGGGTGTGTCTGTGTGTGCATGTATGAGTCTACTCTGGGTGTGTCTGTGTGTGCATGTATGAGTCTACTCTGGGTGTGTCTGTGTGTGCATGTATGAGTCTACTCTGGGTGTGTCTGTGTCTCAGTGTGTGCGCATGCATTCTTGCGTGCATGTGTATGTACGCATGCATGCATGCCTGTGTGTGTGTAAGTATCAGTGTGCTGGGTGAGTGTGTGTGTGTATGTGTGTGTCCGGGCACATCCGTGTTGAAATCAGAACTCACTGTGTGTGGGGGGGTATACCTGCATGCGCTAATATAGTGTAAGTACAGTCATTTCAGACGATTATGCTCCTCCATGAGCTCGTTGGTCATGCTCATCCACACAGCAGATGGTGGCTCTTCACTGAGTGTCTCAGAGCTGTTGTTGTTTTCCTGACTCTGAAGTCCTGAGGTGTAGCCACATAAGTTAATGTTAACATGCACACACACACACACACACACACACACACACGTACACACACACAAAAACACACACGCACGCACATACGCACACACACACACACAAACGCACACATAAACACACACACACACACACACACACACACAAACACAAACATATACACATACACAACAGTTTACAAGCCTTGTCTTTACCATTGAGATCAATTGCAAGCAGTACAAAATAACTCATATTCTTTGGGCACTGACTGTCATTCCAAGATGGCATCTTGTGTCAGAACTTACAATGAATAACATAAAGGTTAATGACATTGCAGAGTCAAGATGGTATCCTTTTGTCAGAGCTCAGACAACAGAGAAGTAAATTACACTGTAGAGCCAAAATGGCCTCCCCTGTCAGAGTTGAAACAACAGGAAAGTAAATGACTCTGCGGAGCCAAGATGGCATCCCCTGTCAGGACCAAATCGACAGAGAGGTTAATGACCCTGCGAATTGGATTTGAGCCGGGGCCATAACTAAGATCCATGAGAGAGGCTGGCGGGGGAAGTGAGCTCGTGAGCACTGTTATTCTGCCGTAATGAGTGATTGATCGAGGCATCTGGGAGCCGCCCCCTTGAGGAGGTGCTGCTGGGGGTGGCGAGGGAGGTGGGGGGGGCGGAGGTGGAAGAGGAGCAGCTCCTGGCACTTTAACACACCCGGCCCCCATGGCTCCCCCCCCCCCCCCCCCCCCCGAGTCTAATCCATCTCCCCTGTCCTCTCTACTGTGGGCTCAATCCTGAGCAGCTCACTCGGGTGTGCCATGCTCAACTACACCCGATTCTTCATGCAGGAGAGTCACTTGAAGAAAAGAAAGTGTGTGAGTCTCATTTCTCTCTCTCTCTCTCTCTCTCTCTCTCTCTCTCTCTCTCTCTCTCTCTCTCTGTGTGCCTGTGTGTGTGCCTGTGTGTGTGTGTGTGTGTGTGTGTTTAGGGGTGGAGTGGGGGGTATAGTGCTTACAGTATCACACCTTTCAAAACAGCTTGTGATTATTGGTGACAGTCGTCACTACTTCCCCTAACAACCAGGTCCTTCTAGACTGCAGACCCCCAATCGGAGAGGAGGGACAGGTGTTTGTGGGCGACTGTAGTGCAGGTCTGTCATGCAGATGAGCGAGTGAGCGAGAAGGAGGAGAGGAGAGGGGGATGAGGAGGATTTGTGCTGCCGACAGCTTTTCTGAGACCTTGTCCTGACCCTGCTGTGTGTGCCGAGTGATTTGCCAGGGTGACCGCTGCTTACACACACACACACACACACACACACACACACACACACACACACACACATACACACATTGTGACACTCTCTCACTCACACACACACACACACACACACACACACACACACACACTCACACAGATATGCAATTATGCACACACATGCACAACCACTTTCTTCTCTCACACACACACAAACATACACACTTTGTGACACTCTCTCACACACATATGCACACATATATACACACACACACACACACACACACACACACATATACATACACACAAACACACACACACACTCATTCAGGTAGGTAAAATGAATATGCTGCTTCATCATGACATTTTCTCTCCATCCTTCAAAGAAAGTAAAAGGCAATTTTATCTGTAAATGAAGCCATCAGTTTGGCGATAATGAGGAATATAATTCAAAATGATTCAATCTGTACTCATAATGCAGGGACCTCGCAGGGTTGTCAGCGCATGATGAATCATTACAGTGAAGGACGAGCAGGGGAGCGGAGGCTTTGGAAACAATGGCAGCCACAAAAGAAACCGGCCAAGAAAAAGGAGCAATCCGGTGAAGGTGAACCCGACCCAATTTATACGGCTTTCTTTTGGAGGGAGACGGGCGGAGGGGGGGTGGATTGCTATTTTGGGGCAGTTTGATTAATGCTGACTTTAAATACCAAATGAACATCATTCCGCTCTGTTTCAAGTCGGCTCCTTTGTCTCGTGCATTGAGCAATTATATCTGCGCTCACGGCTATTTATAGCACTTGTGGGGATGACATGTTTCTCAAAAAGCGCAAGGAGTAGTTAAATAAAGAGCCTTTCTTAAGGACACAAAGGATAGATTTTAAAACCACACAGTCGATTACGTCGGGGTAACTGTCGCTAATACAACAGAGGGTTTTATGAGGGAAAGTTTGACACATTTAATTAACAAATCGATGGACAAAGTTTGGATGACAAAATGTCAGGATGTCATAAAAGGACGCTGGCTGATGGAGCGACGCGGGAGAGATGGATTAGATTGTGCTGGCAGTGGGTCTGTGTAAAATGTCATCCTTATGGATGGCTGTGTGTCAGACACACACACACACACACGCACATCACTCACACACACACACACACACACACACACACACGTATAGATGGCTGTGTGTCAGCAGAATTGTTTGCTGGAGAGGACAGTGTTTTTGGGGGACCCTCCCTCTGTGCGATCCTCACCCAAGGAAAGGGAATATTTTAGCTTTCTCTAATTTGGCCGTCACAAAGCAGTGTCTTCATACATGCGCACACACACACATACATATATACATACATAAACAACACACACACACTTGCTTGCTTGTAGTTGTCCATCGAGGCCGATGATGACGTCCACTTCTGACTCTCAACGGTGAGTTTTCTGGTGGCTGTATAGTCCTATCCTGGATCCACAGGTCTTGTCGCAGGTGGGACATGCGAATGTAGTAGTGGTGGTACTGGCAACCTTGGTTGTTTTTCTTGTATGCCTTCTTTCTTGCCTTTCCTGTCTCCTGGCTGTCCTGTCCTCCTCCAGTGCTTTGGTCCCGTCTTGGCACATCTGACGCCAGGTGTTACGGTCAGCAGCCAAGCCCTCCAGGTCCCCAGGCCTGATTTTGCACTTCTTTAGCGCTGTTTTGATCTGGTCTTTATAGCGCTTCTTCTGCCCTCCAGCAGAGCGTTGGCCTTGGGCGAGCTGGCCATACAGCACTTTGTGAGGCAGCCGATTGAGGGGCATCCTTATAACGTGCCCCAGCCATCGTAGCTGGTAGTGGGTGATGGTGGCCTCAATGCTCCTACAGCCTGCTCTCCTGAGGATCTCGGTGTGTGGCACTCGGTCACGCCAAGTGATTCCTAGCATTCGCTGGAGACAGCGGATGTGAAAATGCTCCAGGGACTTCACATGGCGGCTGTAAGTGACCCATGCTTCACAACTGTAGAGGAGGGTGGTTGATGCAAACTGCTTGATACACAGAGATTTTTGTTGTAGTGATATAAGTTCTTGTTTTGGAAGACCCGGCGCCTGAGTCTCCAAAGGCAGCTGATGCTTGATTGATTCTGTTCTGGACCTCATTGTTGATGTTATTGTCCTCAGAGAGGATACTCCCCAGGTATTTGAATGATGGTACTACAGACAGATTCTTACCAGTGATGTTGAAGATGGGTGGCGTGGGTGGGATGTTTGGTGCTCCACTGACAGACTACCTCTGTTTTGGTGATGTTGATGGTCAGCCCCATCCTGCTGTAAGCCTTCACAGCTGCATCCAGGACAGCCTGGAGGTCTTGTGGAGTGTGAGCCACAAGAGCGCAGTCATCTGCATACTGCAGCTCAAGGACCCTCACTCTGTGCAGCTTGGTGGTTGCTTGCAGCCTCCTGATGTTAAAGAGGTTGCCATCTAGCCTATAGACCACTGTCACCCCGCTGTTGTCCTCAATTTCCTTATGGAGAAGCTGGGTGACGCATAGGAGGAAGATGTTAAAGAGCACTGGTGCTAGTACACACCCCTGCCTGACCCCTGTGCACACAGGGAAGGAGGCAGACTCTTGTCCTCCTATTGTCACCCTAGCATTCATACCATCATGGAACTGTCGGAGGATGTTGACAAACTTGCTAGGGCATCCAAACCGGAGCAGGATGTCCCACAGTAGGTCTCTCTGCACAGTGTCGAAGGCTTTGGAGAGGTCGACAAAAGCCATAAACAGGTCTTGATGTTGCTCCCTGCACTTTTCCTGAAGTTGCCGGGCTGTGAAGACCATGTCGACTGTACTCCTGTTCTTTCTAAAGCCACACTGTGATTCTGGGAGCAATGACTCTGTGATGTTGTTGAGTAGCCTCTGCAGCAACACCTTGGCCAGGACCTTACCAGCAACAGCAAGGAGGGATATACCCCTGTGGTTGCCACAGATGGTCTTGTCACCTTTGTTCTTATATATGGTGACAATTTTTGGCATCCCTCATTGCTGTGGGGATGTTTTCATCAGCCCATACTTTAGTGATGTGTTGATGTAGCGCTCTTGTACAGAGGTAACCACCCTGTTTAAGCAGTTCCGCAGGGATATTGTCCATGCCAGGGGACTTGTTGTTCTTCAGAGAGCGGACGGCTGACAGAACCTCCAGGAAGGTTGGGGGTTGGTTAAGGATGTCAATCGGTGGAAGTTCAGGCAGTTGATCCAGGATGGTGTGGTCTGCTTCAGAGTCCTGATTAAGCAGGGTATTAAAATGTTCAGCCCACCCTCTCCAGTACACTGCTCTGGTCTTTTAGGACTCTGAGCCCATCTGCGGTTTTAAGGGGAGTGATGCAGTGGGTTTGTTGGGGCCGTAGATAGATTTGACTGCATTGTAAAAGTTATGCATATCATTTCTATCAGCGAAAGACTGGATTTCCTGTGCCTTCTCTGTCCACCACTTGTTTTGCATTGACCGTAGGGTCTTTTGCACTTCACGCCTCGTCCTCTGCCATTGCTGCCTGGCGGTGCTCGATGAGGGGTTTTTCAGGGTTGCCTGGTGTGCTTTGTGCATTGGCGTTCAGTGAGTTACGGATGGTGTCCGAGTTATTGTCAAACCAGTCCCTGGTGGTTTTTGGTCTTATACGCCGATTGAGTGGGCTGCTGCTTCATGAAGGGCTGAGCTGATAGTGGTCCATTGCTGGTCTGTGTCATTCCCTCCACTCAAGATGAGTTCAAGCTCTTCAAGTTTTTCAGCCAGGGAGCATCGAAACTCATTTCTTGTGCTGGTATCTTTCAGACGGGCACAGTCTAAGCGTCTCCCAATGGCCCATGTTTTCCGTATGGGGGGGCGTACGCTCATGTGGACTTTGGCCATGATCATCCGGTGGTCTGTCCAGCATTCTGCACCTCTCATGGCCCGGCACATGAGAACGTCTTTGATGTCACAACGTCTCACGATGACATAGTCAATCAGGTGCCAATGTTTAGAGCGTGGGTGCATCCATGATGTTTTGTATTTGGTCTTTTGCTGGAAGATGGTGTTGGTTATGGTCAGGTTGTGCTCAGAGCAGAGAGTAAGTAATCTCATGCCATTTGAGTTGGCCTGACCAATACCATGCCTGCCAAGCACTCCTTTCCATATCCTGTCACTCTGCCCCACACGAGCATTGAAGTCCCCAAGGAGGAGGATCTTGTCGGTCTTGGGGATCCGGTGGAGAGCCTCATCCAGTGACTGATAGAATGAGTCTTTAACCTCAGTGTCGGATGGCAGTGTTGGCGCATACACACTAAGAAGTGTAGCAAAGCGGTTCTTCGCCAGGGGGATACGGAGGGTCATCAGTCTTTCACTGATGCCCACAGGTGTTTCAGTGAGTCTTGGTAGCAGTGTGTTCTTGATGGCGAGTCCCACACCGTGCAGATGTTGTCCACCTAGGGGATAGCCTTTCCAGAAGAAGGTGTAACCGGACCCTTCCTCTATTAGCGACCCTTCATCAAGGAGCCTGGTCTCGCTAAGTGCGGCGATGTCGATGTTGTAACGCCTCAGCTCAGCCGCAATCAGTGCTGTTCTTCTGTGAGGTCTTTCGGTCCTGCCATAGGAGTCCAGGAGTGTTCTTACGTTCCATGTTGCCAGTTTTAGGTTTTGGGTTTTTTTTCTTCTGTTTCGACCGCAGAAGTGGAATGACCCGACAGGTGCGGTATCCTGTCCAGGTGTGAGTTGAGTGGGCATTTTTTAGGCCACCTTTTCTAGGCCCCTCCTCAGATTTGAGGTGAGCAGTGTGGTCCCTAAATAGGGGCTGCTCAGTCACACAGGGTGCTGCCGAGATCAGCTGCCACTCAGTCCCAGCTGATAGCGACCAATACCCTGTGCCGCTGACGTGCAGGGCTCTGACTAGAAGCTCCCAGTCTATTCAAACCTGCTCCCGTCGCCAGTTGCCCCATCGCCGCCAGTCTTCAACCAGATGTGGATCCAGAGTATACACCGTGGTCAGAGGTGGATACCTGCGCAAAGAGATTATTTAGAGTGCCGTTGGAGGCGCGCTATCCCCAGTAGCACTATCTTCGCCATGGTGAGGTAAATCTGGTGGCATGGGTGAGCCCAGGACGACCAGTTCCCCTTCCTGGCTGCAGGAGGCTGCCGGGTCCTGGCTCTGTTTAGGCCCGCCTATTGCGCACCGCCAGCGCATTGCTTTTCTGTCGGGGTCTGCTCCCTTAGCCCTGCCTCAAGAGGCTAACCCACAAGGCAGTGGGGCTATTTGCCCATAGCTGGGGCGGTGGTTGATGGGTGCCAGGGCGTGTCCACCTTGTGGTGGGCCTGCACACCACATCTCTAGGGCCCACTGCTGCTCCGAGATCTCCTGCAGTTTAGCCTGGGACCGCGGGGTACCCAGTTACCATGTGTGGCCACGAGGAGGCACTGCAGGAGTCTTGGTGGTGGAGAGGCTATGTACTGGCAGAGGAGACTTACGCTCTCGGCTCCTCTTTTCACCCCTTATGAGGGAGCTAGCCAGCGGCGGTAGCTGAAAGCAGAGAGTTGCAAGCAGAGGGCAGCATGCAGCATGCACTAACTACAAGCACTTCTACACTACTGCACTAGACGCTTCACACACACCCTGTGTGATGATCGTCTACACACACACACACACACAGACACACACCATTACACACACACACACCACTACACACACACACACACATACATACCCTATCCTCCCATAGGGGGCAATGGAAATCAATAGGAGAGGTCTATATTGGCCTGTCAGTTAGTTTGACGTCCCTTGACGTGACTTGATACTGCTGAACCTCTCCCTCTATCTCTCCCTCTCCCTCTGTCTCCCTCTCTCTCTCTCACTCCCTCTCCCTTTATCTCTCTCCCTCTGTCTCTCTCTCTCTCTTTCTCTCTCTCCACTCCTCATTCGTCTCCTTCTTGTCCTCCGCCTGTCTTCACCCCAGATCTTCGTTTGAATTTGAAATCGTCTGAAGATTCGCACACGCTCAACTCTCACACACACACACACACACACACACACACACACACACACTCCTCACAAAACGCTCCGATGAGATTACGCAACAGCCATGAGCCAACACTGCATGACAAGAGGAATATCAAATGCCTCCGCCTGTGTGTGTGTGTGTGTGTGTGTGTATGCAACAGACACACACACACACATACACACACTCACTCATGAGTAAGCGGCCCAAACAAGAGCCAAGGGTCTTCCGTTGGCTTTTTCCTGATTAATTTGCCTGTGTGTGACTCCAAGTGTACACATCCCTGTAGTGTCAGCCAGTGTCGCATAGGATGACTACACATGATTGTGAGTAGTCAGTACACAGTGAGTGTGTGTGTGTGTGTGTGTGTGTGTGTGTGAGTGTGTGTGTGTGTGTGTGAGCGCAAGTGTGTGATCGCGAGTGTGTGTATGCATTTGTGTGTGTAAGCGATCGAGTTGAAAAGGGTGAGAAAGGTGTCCTAGGGCACTGCCAGGAGTTGCGTGTGTTGCACTGCACACTTCATAGCGTGGTAGCCTTTGATGTTGATACCCTTTGACAACACCCCGAATTGTAATGTGCTCACACGTACACAACCACAACACACACACACACACACAAACACTCAGAAATGTAGTGAGTAAGCAGTTTTAGGAGGGGAGCGAGAACTCAGGACCTAAATGCATCGTTCCTTCTGCAGTTCTGCTTATTTCAGAGGTTTGTAGCCATGCAGACATTTTGGAAGATGGTTATGTGCCACGCAGGTGAAATGTTCAGTGATCAGCCACCAT
>NC_045166.1:10676277-10691277 GCF_900700415.2 Clupea harengus
GGGGGTCAAGATAACACAATACAACAAAAATGTATTTTCAGAATGAAATGCATGACTGTACAACATAATTACCAAAGCACTGGCCATGTGAAAACACACATGTAAAGAACATAATCCACAATAACATGTAGTCATTCTCAATCTGTCCATGAAGTTTCATGATGTCAGGTCCTTGGCCTCTTATTTAGCAGTAGAAAGCCCATAGATCAGGCATACATATCCCATCATGCCCTATGGCCTCTTGGCTTAGACAGGCCTGTGTCAGTGTGCCTGGACAAAGTGGCATAGCAACCACAGTGCTAATCAGGGGGGGTGACTAAAAAGAATCTGATTTTACCTGCAATTCTATTTCGTTTTAGGTTGTGTGCCATTGTTCATTGTAGTTTTTATTTAGTTTTCATGTTTTTGAAAACAACATTTTCTATTTCAGTTTACAAAATGATTTTATCACTGCTAGTTTGAGCTTTTCCTTCACTATAATAACCCTGGTTCAGAGTGTGGTGCGCTGGTGTGTGTTGGCTCAGGGACAGACAGGAAACACAGTCCAGAGATGACTTATCGCCATGAGAACAAGAAGCAACCAGAGACACTTTAGGACACTGACAGGGACAAGAGACAAGAGTAGCATTGGTGTTGTCTCACACAATCACACAGACACACACACACACACGCACACACACACCCACACACACACACCCCCACCCACACACACCGCATACACACAAACCGAACACACACAAGTCCAGCTGATTTTGGGGTTAGGGTCTGGCATAACTGGCTTAAAGTCCACCCCAAAGCCTGACTGGAAAGGAGCTGATTGTAGCTGAAGCAGTTATTCCAGAAGGGAGACCTCCCGTGAGTGTCGTTCATTAGCCTGGCATTCTGCTTTAAGGAAGCCTAAGAAGACTTTTTTCAGGTAAACGGTACCTTTGTGGTTTTCCTCCACAAGACCTCAGAAGGTGCCCAGTTCGGCTGCTGGGCACCTGGGCTAACAAATTGTTATTGTGCTTATAGTCTTTCCTTCTTCAGAACAAGAACATTTGATTGATTCGTCACCTGTTCCTTCACTCAGGTATATTTGCATAACCTCACCCCTATTTCTGTCTTCCTCACACCTTGTCAAAACGCCTTGAGCAAAGATGTCATGTCTGGCATTAAAAGGCTATCTATCTAAAGAAATCTGCTTGGAAATCCTGATTCGGTGAACCCAAGATGTATTGAATGGAACCAGTATATTGCTAATTATTATGTTTTAAATGTCCTCCAGAATGCCAGTATTACTGTTCAGCCAGGAAGAGAGGCTAAAAACTACATAGGGCACATTTAAATCAACTTGATGGTGACAGACCCACTTCCGAGGAAAACGTGTTAATTTAGTTCTGTGGAAGTTTAGCAATACTATTTTAACTCCTAGGTTCACACTTCCAGGTTCTAAATCTAAATTAAATTCTCAATTTTGCTTAGACTATTGCCTTTAATTTAGTGTTAATGTTTTACCCTTTTGAATCATGACTGAGCACAGAAGCATTGAAACAAGGGGCTTAAGAAGACCACACGAAATGGGCAACAGGTGATCCCCCTGATTACCTGACATGGGTTTTTCTCAATCGGTTTGGCTTTGGCTTGGGACCTGTGCTGTTTCCTGGTTGACCGGGGTTCCCTGGGCCAAATCCCAGGGGCTTGAGGGTTCTGGCGGCATCTCCTGGCTGGTCGAGACATGACAGAACAAGCCTTAGTAAGCACAACCGGACTCTGAAGGCTGGGTTAGAAGGGTTGGAGGCATCTGCCTGGGGCAGATTCTAAATAAAGAGGCGGTTTCGTCCCCCTTGCACCCTCCGCTCAGGAAACTGTGGTTGTTATTCTTAAGAAACACACAAAGACCGAACAGCAGTTTGTGGCTAAAGAAGGTCAAAGCTCTGTTGAACTCTCAGGCAGTAATTAGCGAAGGCCAGTTAGCCCGCCACGTAAACAGAGCCGAGAAGGACAAACACATCAGCTGGTCAGGATCAGAATGAGGCTGAACACATGATGAGAAAGTGGAGGCCATATGGCCAGTGGCATCTCAAGCTGTTGTCCTATTGAGATAGTACTGTATGTCTGAACATAGCATGGCAGAGCCAAGCAGAGCATAGCATAGTGTGGTATTATTGTATGGTACAATATAATATAACATAGCGTTGTATAGCATAGTGTAGTTTAGTAAGCAAAAAAAATGACATTGGTTGGATACCAGAATGATGGATGGTTTAACAAGGTGTTGGTATATTATAATGTTTAAGTGGTTTGAAAAGCATGTTAGCTAGTACCACATGAATCATTCCACTTTGGCAGACACAATTCAAGAGATATCTAAAGACCAGTAGGCCAGAATAAGTGCTTGATTAATCATGCTAATGCCATTTTACACACACACACACACACACACACACACACACACACACACACACACACACACACACACACACACCTCCTCCTCCTCAGAGCACTCTCTCTGGGTCAGAACCTGAATGAATGGGTAAACCTAATGGAAGAGAGGGAGGGAGAGGTAGCAGGTGTTTGAACCCCCCCCCCCACACACCCACACACACACACACACACACACACACCCTGGCTTCTCTCCTGCTCGGCTCTGCCTCTGTGGATTCCCCTGCATAAAAGAGCAGATGCCGCCGCACTCCACCACATCACTGCCATTCCCTCCCCTCTCCGCCCGCACGCCCACCTCCGACTCCCCCACGTCAGGGTGGGTGAGGTCAGCTAGGCGAGAGGTCAGCTAGTTCCCTCCCTAAAACTGAGGGGTTGTCACTTCTCACCATGCCATTCTTAACCATCACCCCCTCAGTACTGAGTCACACTGACTCCCTGAGGTGTAACTGTGGGAATTTCCTGAACTATGATGATGAAGTCAAACTTAATGGGTTGGACAAGAAAAAGAAGCAGGCAATCATCAGGCTGTGTAATCAGCATCTTGCTCCAGGCTCTAGGAAACAAAAAATCAAAAAAACCTGCTACAGTCAGTATCTCAGTAATGCATACAAAAAAAACAGAACTTCTCCATGAGGTTTCTCTGTCTAAATACAGGAACCAACCGAAACCATTCAAATTCGCTCCAGCTCATCTCCAAAGTCAGCGTCCTCTGCTGCCCGATCCACCCTGTTTCACTCCACCCACCCCATTATTCATGGCTTCAGCCTGACCCCCCACCCCCTCGCCCCCAACCTCCTCTTCGTGCCACGGCCGACGGGCACTGCCAGCAAGAGGCCTGCACACCGCAGCCCCCTGCTCAGTGAAGCAGCAGCCTTTCACTACTGGGTGGAAAGGGTTCAGTGACTAAGTGTTAAGTGACACTGGGGGCCCCAATGTCATAGGGCAACGAGCACCGCGAACGAGCTTCACGCAGCAGTGACCGCGCAGTGAGAAAAGGTGGAGATGCCTGTGTTCGCTCATTTCATTGACACAAAGCAGGGAGGAATTAGGCATAAATGGATTGAGTAATTGGTGGATGTGCCATTCTTTATTCGTTCATTCTTTTTCAGCCAATCACGATGAATGTTGTTAACTTTCACAAGGAGCTCAGTAATTGTTCTACAATGTAGCAAACGCTTTTCCGGTCACGAACAGCAGACGGATGTTCTTGTGCAGGAGGTCTGCCCGACATGAAATCATCTCGAAGTTTCATGGAAAATCTATTGCTTTGAAGGAACTCATTCATACATGGAGCTCATGTTATGATATTAGCAAAAATGATTTCGCCAAGTTATTCAATTTTCCAAGTTTTAGGTCAGGCACGTGGTACACGTACTTTGGTGCGTGTTGCCAGCCTCGTTGCCCATCAATGAAATTATGGCCCTGGAACAGACCATGACGGTGGGCAGGAGAGGATTTTTGGTGTCACCTCAGATAATCTGCATTAGGATCTTATAACACATTCATAAGCATTGAATAACATATGTAAGAAGCTATACCTTTATGTTTATGAAAACCTTACGTCAGCACTCAGAAAATATGAGAGCAAGAACTAATGACACTATAATTGCACTACACACAATTTACCCATGACATGAAGGTCTCTTGTGTCCATTTAATGTAATTGATCTGATTTCATCATAAAAATACATGTGCTGCTTTTTAAACTTGTTATTTGGTGCTTATGAATATGTCATAAAATCCTTACCCTTCAAGTGAAACGTTACTGTTGCCTGTTTTGGGGATTCGCTTTTGAAGATTTCCCTGGAATTAGGAACTTCAAATGCATTGCAGTCATGAAAGTTTCTTTTGAATTTAGTTAACATGTTTTTTTTCACTTGTTCCTACAGTGCCCCCCCCCCCCCCCCCCCCCTCAATCATCTGAGACTGGTTTGAACTTTAAGTTTTTTAAGTTAATTTTAATCTGTAAGGGTACAGAGATCCATTGATGCTGCTGCATGTTGTGCCCCAGGAGTAGAAGCCTTTGCTGGTCTTGGTGTTTAGTTGAATTCACCAATAGGTCATATTCTCATGTGTTCTCCTCAAAAGAGATTTGTGAAACCGAGAAGAAGTTAAATATTTTTTTGTCATCATCTGAAAAGGCTTCTGGAGGCTTTTCTGTTTGTGAGAGGCCAGTGCGTCTCACATGACAGTCTTCAGAGGGGCAGACCTCGTTTTTTTACTCTTTGCAAATCTAAAAAAGAATCTCAGTCATTCACATAATCAATGGCACGATCCCCGCTTGATCTTCAATCAGAGATCTTATCGTCTGCAGTCATGTCTCTGTGTCTTTCTGACTGAAATGTTACTAGCCTCTTTTGTTGGAGTGGCGAGTGTGGAGGGTATAGTTTCTGTCTCTGATCTCTGCGCAGTGTGATTCAAACCCCGCTCAGCCCGAACAAGAGGAGATCATCTCCGAATTGCCACTTTAGTGGATCCGAGGCCTAACGTTTGAGAGGGGTTAATCCTCTTTCCCCCTTCTTAAGTGAGGAGCCACTCTGCCAGCCTCACGTCCGCCGTCCAGGGTGCGGGAGCCGCCATTTGAAGTCGGATGCGAAGACAGAGGGGAAGAAAGGGAGGTGATTGTTCACAGACCACTCTTAAGCCTTAAAGGAGCCATCGTATGCCCATTTTTCCACAAGTTGATATGGTTCCTTGGGGTCTCAATGAAATGTTTGTAACATATTTTGGTCAAAATACCACAAGAATCATTTCAAACAGCACCCTTTTTACCCTGTCAAAAACACCTCCCCACAGATTGACCTGTTTTGAGTGCCTGTTCCTTTAAATGCTAATGAGCCAGCTCCCCCCTCCCCCCTCTCCCCTCCCCCCTCCCCCACGAGATGCGCTCGCCTAGCTGCTGCCTGCCCAGCTAGCCATTACCTTTGTAGAAATATGGCTACTGCAGATGAAGATAGCGTCGTGCAACCATATCGTTTTGAACCAGAGTCAGACCCTGAACAAGAAGAGGCTCCCGAACAAGTTCGAGAAGTTAGGGCTCAACAGGACGTTTCTGAATGGTAAGTTACCTTTGTCACTTCTACATTTTTTTTTGTTTGTACATTGGCTAAGGTCTCACAGTCTTGTTAGCGGTTTTGAGAGCATAGTGGTGCTAGAGATTCGAGATACGTGAATAATTTGTGCATGTATGAGTATGTAGCAAATACAGTGTGTTTATGTAAGTTACTGTTTGTGAAAGTGTTTGTGTAAATGCAAGTAACGGGAACGCCATAAAGATATAAATGCTACATGAGTAAAGTTCCATCTGTAAACTAAAGTGTTATCTTACAACAGTAATTGACCAAGCAGGGGTGGGGGTAACGTTTTTACCTCCATTAATTAGCGTTTAAACCTTGTTTACTTATTAAATCGTTGTATTTGATGACTTATGACTTATTTGATGACTTATGTCTGTAATATGAACACAACTTTCAAATAAACTTTACCTGCAAAGTTGTCACTTTTTAAAACTCTGTTTATACAGGTGTATTTGTGGCAAGTGTGATCAAATGCCTACGGAGCCTGAGCATGTATGCTGCAGGGAGATACCACAGGTAGTGTGAATTCATTTTGAATGGCACTGTAAATATGAAGTCATCATCTGTTTTATATTCCATGTCACTTACACTTTCAATATTCAAGGTTACAAGAAGACTACTGCAGCTTCAGAACCCAACTACATGTATGGTCGATCACCCAGGCCTTGAACCTGTGTGTTTGAACGTGTACTCACTACAGAATGCATCGAATGTGTATAGGGCAGATTATGGGCCTTTACGTCTAAGAGGAATAGAACAGTACGTTTTTTTTTTATGCATGAGTTAGTCATTTCTGCAATACAAATATGACTGAGGAAAAAAATACAATAAATGACCCTTCCCTCTGCATTACTTTGCTAACTGCTCATTTTACACGCGTCAAATGTTGACATGTTACTTATCAAACACTAAAGGCACACAAAACTGTTTCTATACACTTTTATTGTCAGAAAGATTGCTAGAAAGAATGCCACAGTGCTTTTTAAACATAGTTATTAAATGCAATAGCTGGTACATATGTAATAAATACAAAAAAAAGTATAATAAAAACATTGATTACAAAATTACACTTTGTGCCATCTGTAGCCATACTGTAAACAAAGGAATACTTTATATATGTGTATCACCTTTTATTCTCTTATACAATGTAAACTTTGCTTAGACGTTACAGGTATTTGGCGTACAGAAGCTTTGTTGGCTGGTGTTGGGGCTATCTGGGCCGGAGAATCAGGGTCGTCCTGCCGTCCTGAGTTGTGCTCCAGATACGAAGAGTGTTCCCTGATGCTCAAGGAAGGTATACGGGGTTCAGACCTGCCCTCGATTGAACCTTGACACATAGCTGGCTACAACTTCCCGCTTGTCAGGTTTCTCAAACTGGGCAGAGAGATCCGCGGGTATTGGGATCTTCAGCACCTCATTCACATATGGGGCCGGGTCCTGAAAAACCTTGTGAAAGATGAGGTCCAACAGGTTATCCACGTACTCTGTAATACAAAAAAAAAATCCAAAACTTTTACATTGTTTTTATTTATTGTTTATATTGTATTTATTATTTTATTTTTATAATTATTTTGCAATTATATTATTCTATTTATTATGAAGACCATTTAAAGACAGCAGTTAATGTATATGTTATTTAAGTTTCACATACTGTTTGTACAATGTTTGACTTGGTGGAATTTCAAATAAAGCCTGTGACTCACGGAAGGTTGGCTCTGCTTTCACCGGCTTTGCAGTGCACTCGCCCTTCTTGTATTTTATAGCAGCTCACCAGCTGAACTTGTTGCTTGGGGACGCCCAGCATTTTCATTGAAATGCAGGACTGCCAGGTAGAGTCTTTGGGGAGAAAATAATACTTATAAGAGCATGTGTGTATGCGTGTATAATAGTTTGTATAATACATAATAGGTATACATTTCTTTGAAAAATGATCGTACTGTTACCTGCATAACATTCCAAGAAAAGGAAAGACTACGTTTTTGGGCGCAAAACGCAGAATGACGCTGTGGAAAGACTCCAACGACGAGGTCTGGTAGTGAGGGCTCAGCTTCCCCACATCTTTCAGAACCCTCTTGTTGGTCAACACCTTCTCTAATCTGCTGAAGGCTGGTGTCCCTGTAAAAAAAAAGGGGGAAAACATAACTATAGATTCAAAATGATTATGGCATTGGTTATTAGGTTTGTTTATATATATGTATTTATACATATAACACAAGCCTTACATTTACAATGCAAATTGGGTGAACATACCTGCCGTCAACCATTTGCTCTTGTCCCTTGAAATGCGTAGCGGATGCAAACACTGGGGGAAAACAGGGTCATCATGGGAGTGGATGTCTTGGACATGGTTAAGGAGGGAGGTCCACTTTGCCACTCTCTCTGGCCCTGATGTTGATGTAGCGGCTGTCCAGTAGATGTGGTTTTTTATGCTGGGGAGCCACTTCTTCAGTTTCTCACATTCTTTGTTCTGGGCAATCTTGACAAGTTTCTTCGACAGTCCTAATGATAAAAATTACATTTTAGTCATGCACGGACACCTTATCATCATCATCATCATTATTATTTATTCAGGGTGAATTGACTGAGCACAGGGCTCTTTTGCAGCAATGCCCTGATTGAGGGTACATAATACAGATGAACAATAAATAAATAAATGAAATGTGCAAGGGATTCGCTTTATTCTCCTTACAAAGTGATTATTTATATTTTAGTTTCAAACTGTACATATTGTAAAAGTAAAGGGTCCAAGGTTGCTGTGGGTGTTAGTTTTATGTTTGTAGGACAAAAACATGGGGCAGCTTGGGGCTGGAAGAGTTAACACGGAGACACAATCAATGACATGATGAAGTAACTGAGGGTAAACAAACCTGTACTTTTGTAGTGAGGTCGCAGTGTTTTCACAGAAAGCTGCGTGCCAACTGTGCACATCTTTGGTCGATCCGTTTGGCAGGCTACATGATGTACCCTAGCACACTGTCCAGATGTGCTTGCCTAAACAATAAGAGCAGCAATGTTATTAGATTAGATTCAACTTTATTGTCATTGCACAGAGTACTGAGGCAACGAAATGCAGTTAGCATCTAACCAGAAGTGCAAAATCAGAAGAGTGCAGAGTATGTGCAAAGTGGTAATATAAAAATGTATAAATAGAATATATACAGTATGGTATAAGATACAAGTGATATGAACAGTAAGCAGCATGTTTTGGTAAATGCAGGTGAGTCTCTTAGCTGCTGTCGTTCATGAACAAAAAAAGTGCCCATTTAACATGTATGACCCCATCATCGTTGTGTCGAAGGTATCAACAGGAGGGCTAATTGCCTTGAATCATATTTGCAGGCAGACTATTAACACCTCCACCCCAACACAAGCATTTTCACAAAGGAATGTTTTTTGGATGAGAGAACTATTTTTCATAAAGACATTATATACTTCGACACAAATTCCTCTCCATAGACATCCAAACGAACTATCTACTGTATAAGTAAGCCTAGATTAAAATAGGCTAGCCTAACTGTTCACACAAAAATTCGTTGGCCATATCTTTAGCGATTGATATACATCAGCTGGCTCCTACACACTACAAGATGCTAATGTCGCTAAGTTTTACACAAAGCCTATAATTTCACTGCCAGGTTATTTTAGTGTTAACATCTCGAAGTCCTAACAAATAGTTCACAGAAATGTTCTTGCGGTTTGCGGTAGGCACTATATACCCATGCAAACGTAAATTATCACACCTATTACATCCAAACGAAATGCTGTACAAGGCAGACATGACTAGCCTAATGCATCACATTGCCAACAGAAAAATTCAACACATTGGCCACATTTCTAGCGAACTTTTAACTGCTACAGCTATATACACCAGCTGGCTCCGAGGCAAGGTCTTACACGCTAATGTTAAAAAAGTTATAGTTATTTTTTAACTAAAGGTTATTGTTCGCGAAAATTACACATACTAGTTCCCCAAAACGCAACAATGCTAACATCCCCCATCAACATTCCTAACGTCCCTAACCACCCACACTAAATGGTCAATGCACGTACCAGAATTATTTTTAAAAAATACTTACATTTCCCTCGTCTGAAATGCGACGGATAGATGGTACTGAACCCGCTTGCAAGGTCAATCTTGTTGCGAGTCCAGCGTTATATTCACCCAGGTTGGCAAAACAGTCCAATTCAAAATGGTTTGCGCACACAAACAGAATTTTGCCAATTCTTTCCGGGACATTGCCTTCAAAAATGAAATCCATCCATTTCACTCTTGTCTCTTCTGAGGCTGGAACATGATGTATAGATCTGTGAGGATCTGTGCAGCCGACCACAACGCATCTTGAGGACTTTGTTTGCTGCTTCGTTTGCTGCATGCTGCTAGCTAGCTATTCAACGTATATCTGAGCTTTGCAATAACGGCTTTGATGCCCTCTGGCAAATGTCTTATATGTAACGAGTGTGTGTGGGGGGGGCGGGGGCTGGGGATGAGGTGGGGGGTGGGCCAAGACCATGTAGGGAACCTCCCAATGTGTTGTGACAGGCCAACACACGGGAATCTCATTCGCAGACTCAATCATGACGTTTCTGACCAAGAGGAACCATAACAAAGATCGCCAATGGTTTTTTCCCAGCGTTTTTGGGTTGGTAGACATGCCAGATACCCAAATTAACGTGGAGAAGCACTAAAAAAGTGGAATTTTCATAATATGGCCCCTTTAAATCAAAGCAAGACGGTATTGTGTGCAGCGCCATCCGTGGTGCGTTCATTTTTCATTTTTTTCTCCCTGTCTTTTTCTCTGTAGCTTTCCTTTTTTTTAACCATTTTGTGTTGGATCCTTCTTCAGTTCTCTCACTTTGTTTTTGTTCTTCATCGGTCGCTCCCTACGCTCGGTCTGTCTCCTAACTCCTTCAATCTGACTATCTCCATCACTCGCTCAATGAATCACTTCCTCTCTCCGTTATCTATCTTTTTTTTGGTGGTGGTGGTAGTGGTGGTGCTCTCCTTTGTTAGTGAGACAGACGCTCGAGCTTGGCAGTCGGATGGCTCAGTACAAGCCTCAACACACACACACACACACACACACACACACACACACACACACGCACACACTTTTGAGCGTCCATACGCAGTGGGATGAAAGCATATTTCCCCTGCCTTTTGTGACACATGTTGACTACATGGCTTCTGCTGTAGCTGAACGAACACCTGCTGAGCCAACACCTGGAAGACTCACTCTGTCTTTCTCTCTCTCTTTTCCCCTCTCTCCCTCCTTCCCCCTCATCTCCCTTGGCTCTCTTCATCTCTCTCACACTCACCCTCCCTCTGTCTCTCATTCTCCTTCTCTCTCCCTCTCTCCTTCTCTGTGACACTCTTTCTCTCTGTCTCTCATTCTGCTTCTCTCTCTCCTTCTGCCTCTCTTGTTCCCCTTCCCTCCCTCCCTCCCTCTCTCTTTCTCCTTCTCTCTTTTTGACACCTACACACACGCACATGAGGGGCAATCATCTGCTGACAGCTTAGCATTACACGGCATGCTGTAACCGTGTGCGCAAGGAAACTTCCTCTTCTCGCATGAGAATTCTTTCGGGGCCAACATCTGCTGCAGGACAAAGAAGCAGGTGTGCTGAGCACCGATGAGTCTCTCTCTGTGTGTGTGTGTGTGTGTGTGTGTGTGGAGAGGGGCTGAGCACTCTTCTTTGCACGAGAATGGCGTCTACTAATTTATACCTCACAGACTGTAGTTATGCAGTGAGTCATGTGCAGCCTATCCTGTTGCCTGCAGCCAATAGTAACCACTTAGGACTGTCTTCATGAATGCTAATAAGGTGTAATGTGACACACACCTAAGACACAAACCCCTTCGTATTGCACTACAGAATGGTGAGAAGTGCACTTACTACATACTTGACAGCAACATGATTATATTGGCTGCTAGAAAATATGTATGACAGCTTTAATGAAGGGGCTTCAGAAAAGATATAGACAAACTCCTTCTAGGTATCCAAGTATGTAGAGGTAGACTGCCAGGGCTTTAAGTGTGTAGAGGTAGACTGCCAGGGCTTTACGTGTGTAGAGGTAGACTGCCAGGGCTTTAAGTGTGTAGAGGTAGACTGCCAGGGCTTTACGTGTGTAGAGGTAGACTGCCAGGGCTTTAAGTGTGTAGAGGTAGACTGCCAGGGCTTTAAGTGTGTAGAGGTAGACTGCCAGGGCTTTAAGTGTGTAGAGGTAGACTGCCAGGGCTTTAAGTGTGTAGAGGTAGACTGCCAGGGCTTTAAAGGTGTAGAGGTAGACTGTCAGGGCTTTCTACTGTTTCCCCGCGCCTCCCTCCCTCTTTGGTTATGCACTGGCAAGCAACACATTGATTCAGTCTCAGTGCAGTTGCATGCAACGACTCCCGTTGAAGGCTGATGCATGTGTACACGTGGAGGAGGAGAACGACTGCACGGAAAAAGACAGGAAGTGTATACCTGTGTCAGTGTGTGTGTGTGGCTTTGCCAGGGTTAGTGTGACAGGAGGTGCATTCTGGCACGCAGGCCCCCATGTTTTAAGGTGGGCCATTGGCATTGTGAGCCGAGGGCTGAATAGGGGCCATCTGCTCTGCTATCTGCTGATGCCTGTCTTGGCTGCCTGTTCCCCAACAATAAGGACATGAGGCCGGGCTTTTGTGGCCAAGGCATCAGGCTTGAACAAAGGGTGGGTGAAGGGAGCGAGGGAGGGAGAGTAGAGGAGAGGAGAGGAGGGGAGGGAGGCTGGGAGAGGTGGTGGTGGTGAAGGAGGCTAGCACTGAGGTAGCGTGTAGCAGGTTCCCAGGCACACTCTGTACACAGGGTCCCCAGATCAGGCCCCTCTTCTCTGGCAGATTAGCACGGCGGGGTGTGAGTGGTGTCAACAATGCTAATTAGCCTGTGCTGTATGCATAACACGCACACACACAGAGAGGCACACACACACACACACACACACACACACACACACAGACATAAGCACATGCACACACGGAGATACACATGCACAAGCACACACATGCACACACACACGGAGAGACAGAGGCACACACACACAGACATAAGCACATGAACACCTGGAGACACACACACATAGACACAAACACAGACACTATGTGTGGACAACCACACACATGAACACACGGACACAATCACACATATATAAACAGCCACACACACACATACACATGTGCGCACACACACACACACACACAGACACAATCACACGAAAATAGTCAGCCATACACACACACGCACGTATGCACACACGGACACACACGGACACCCACAGACACAATCACACTAATATTGACAGCCATACACACACACAGACAGGCACAATCACAGTTGGTGGAGGCAAAAGAGGATATTTGCACACACGCACAGATACACACACATTCTCCAGCAACAAGGACACAAGTAATACCTTTATTTGTTATTTTCTCTGCCTTTCTGCTGATGGAATCTTCACATCAAGGAGCCATTTTGTCTCAAATTTTTCTTATCCCAAACTGAACACCACAATGTGTAACTTCCCCCATCTTTTTTGTACGGTTTCTTGCAAGACTGTGCAGCATCTCCTGGGCTAGCAAGAGGCAGCAGCTCATGTGTTTTCATGTGCTTCCCTTTGCTGCGGGCAGGGGCGGAGATCCCATTTCATTGTAGGGGGGGACAATACATGGTAAAATTTCGGAGAGTAATTCCGGGGGGGGGGACATGAAAAAATTGCTTTCACGAGAGCTAGCATAACTTAGCTGCTAAATACCGAATTCTCAATAACATTTACAAACAGAAATTCGAAGTCATTTTTAAATCCTCTAAATGGCATTAAATGTACTAACACAAAATATCTACTCACAGACAAATAATGTCCAAAGTTCAAGAGAACTTGATGCTCAAAATAAGTTCTAAAACAGTTCAATTTGACCTATCAATAAGCCCCGCCACCAATATTTACTGTTCCTAACTCGGACAAGTTATCCGAGCTGACTAGAGTCAATGGCAGCTATCAGTGTCAAAACGATATCCCAAGAGCCTCGAGACAACTTTTGGAGACAAAAGAACCTGATTCCGTCTAGAAGCCATCAAAAGGGCCTTCATACTGCAATGGAGGGATATGCATAACATTTAAAACATAGATATATGGTGGATAACACGCTTACATTTGAGGCGAGAATTTACAGATTACACAATACAAGAGGGAGAATCCGCATCTCACGGTCATCACGATTGCAGATACATATATCCAATACCAGCATTGTTCAGGCACCGCAGGGAAAGATTAAATGAATTTACCTTCAGTTAATTTAACTAATCTGGAGAGGCACTGAGATGTAGACCTACCTTTATTAACTAACATTAACCTGCCCCTGACAGGACAGTGTCCTAACTGTCTAACTAGCTATCCTAACGGTGTTAATTACCGGCATGCGTGTGTTATTATCAGCAAACGTTCACGTTGTCATGTCAATCCATCATTAAACTTATGTATACTTGTGCATATCGATTGTAACTTCGTAAAAGGAGTTTAGAAAAAACTTTAACTGCGTCAGTGGGAGAGAGGAGGAAACAGTCTCACTGTCTGACCGTGTAGCTACTTGGCTAATTGACTGAAACACGGAGCTGCCGGTAGCCCCGCCCGGTGGAAACAGCATGTGAACCAAACCATTTTAAGGAATAGGGGGATCATGATTTTTCAAAACTTAAAAACACATTGTTTTACGTTTATAATTAGCACACCTTGTGTTGTCGTGCATTTATTTCAAATTACTATATTAAAAAAAAAAATTGTTTTGTTTCCAATGATTGTTGGGGGGGACAACTTTATGGTAGGGGGGGACACGTCCCCCCCGTCCCCCCCGTGATCTCCGCCTATGGCTGCGGGGCAGGCAGGTCTATCTGTTCCATCCTGAGCACAACAACAGCCTTTCCAGCCCAAAGCCACACTTACAGTATAAAGCTGTGTTCCTCCCAATCAAAACAGAACAAGTCAAGGGGCAGGAACAAGGTGAGAACATGAGCTGTACCTGAGCGTGTGTGTGTGTGTGTGTGTGTGTGTGTGTGTGTGTGTGCGTGTGTGTATGGGGGGGGTACACTGCCACTTTTCCTGTGCATCATCATTATGTCTCACATCTTTCGCCCACTGCACGCAGGCCAAAAGTGTCAAAATATGATGCCAGAAATATGAGTGAAGATATGAACCCTCCTCTTCCTCCTCCTCCTGTGTGTGTGTGTGCGTGTGCGTGTGCGCGTGGATGTGTGTGTGTGTGTGTGTGTGCGTGGATGTGTGTGTGTGTGTGTGTGTGGGGGGGGGGGGGGGGGGGGGGGGGTGCGTGGGTGTGTGTAGCGGCAGTGGGGAACTGCAGAGCTTTGCCGTTCCGACTGGGGGGGTCAAGCCTCCTCCTCACTGCTTCCCTTCTCAGATGGAATTCTCGCACTGCTGACCCACGTCTACTGGAGCTGAATTATGGAGGCGTGTGTGTGTGGGGGGGGG